>NW_027498884.1:0-151313 GCF_021521415.1 Bidens hawaiensis | reverse complement strand
CGGGGATGTTATTTCCGTTTCCGCAAGCATTGCCCAGAAGATCCTTCTTGGTTTCAATTCCCAGCGGAGCGCTAGGTATGTGAAGGGTTTTGCCTTGACACTGTACCTGCGCTCGTCTTACGGTTACTTTACTTCCAAGGTATTCCTGGCGTCAATTCCCTGCGGGTGCTAGGTATGTGAAGGGTTTTGCCTTTACACTGTACCCGCACCCGTCTTATAGTTACTTGGTTGCCGAGGAATAAATGTAAAATCATCAACTTCGATATTCTTAAAGAGAATCATTTCCATTAGAAGTGGCTCTTGGCCTTTTCTTTACAAATTGGAATTGATTTACATGCAAACTGTGTAAATGAGCTCCCTTCCTTGTTGGGATGGGAGTGCCATCGAGCCGATACGCACCTGGTTCGGGATCTCGTTCTTTACGCAGCATGTAGTCTCGATTTTGAAGCTGGAATTGATTCGTGTTTTCCCCAGCTGGGGTTCTATACGCACCCGCCTGCTCAGCCTTTATTACGCCACGAGGTGCGCGAGCGTCCCATCTCTGACAAATGCTTCGACCATATCTTTTACATCTATGCATTCTTCAGTGTTGTGGCCCTTTGTCTTGTGAAAGTCACAGTATTTGCTCCGATCTGCATCGTGACGATGTCGGATTATTGGAGGTTTTGGTCATGGGAGCTCTTCAGTGGCGAATATCTCAGTGACGCTTTTGGTGAGTGGCGTCCATCTGGAGTTCCGGTGCGACTGTACATTATCCCTTCCGCCCAACCGATGTTGCAAGCCGGATGAGGTGTCAAAGTTTACCCTTGACTGCCAAATGCCTAGCTTTCGTTTTTTATTTAGTCGGGCGGTGAGGACGTTGTCTTCTCTCGTCCTCTGGGTGTAGAGGTTTGTGCTCTGTGGGAGATCTCTACCCAGTTGCTTCTCTGTTTCCGCATAGCGTTTTGCTGCTGTCATGATGCCATCCCATGTGGATGGCATGCCATCTTTACCCGTTAGGGTGCGGATGAGCTCTGGGTCATGTGCGCCCTGGATGAAGGCAGCGCGAACAAGATCTTCGCTGATATTTCCCAAACTTAGCTTCTTTGAGTTGAAGCGAGTGATGAAGTTTGGCAGAGATTCGTCTTCCTCTCGTATGCATTTGAGGATTGTCCATTGCTCTTCGGTATACTTCCGTTGCTGGCTGAAGTGTTGGCTAAACTTCTGTTGGAAGTCTGCCCAGTCGTAGATGTGGTTGACCGGTAGACGATCGAACCATGCTCTAGCAGCCCCAACCAGCGTCATTTGGAACATGTAACACCACGTGGGTTTCGTCCAATTGCTGACGGTTGCCCCCGCTATGAACCTGTTCAAATGATCGTCTGGATCGGATATACCGTCATATGTGCCTATGTTGGGCATTTGTTTGGCACTCTTTGGGGCGATTGCTTCAGCAATGTCCCTTGCAAATTTGGACGTTCCTGCATTTGCAACGTTTGGTCTGAACGTTTTAGAGAAGTCTCGTGGACTTTCACCTGTGCTTTTTGGTTTGAAGGCTTGTCCAAAATGCCTTTTCGGTTGGGATTCCGTTTCCTTATGCTTCCATTTTGCCCTATGGCGAGGGTTCGCGTCGGAGTCGGATTCCTCCGAGTCATCCTCCCAGTATTCGAATTCGTCGGCCTGTTGCACGGAACGCAAGCGTTCGTCCAACTCAGCCTGGAATTCCTTTTGTCGTGCCTCCGCCCATGCCTTAACTTCATCGAGAGTCTGGCGGGGGAGTCTTCGTTTCTCAAACTGGGTATCGGTGGATCCCAGTAAGCGATCATTTACTGCACTTGCCCCAGCTTTGGTAAGTGGGGTAGTGTTCGTAAAATTTACTTCACTTGCCCCGGCTTTGGTAGCCGGGGGTAGTGTTCGTAAAAACTGTGTTGCCGGTATTCCCCCCAGTAGCTGGGGTTGTGGTTACCGGAACTTCTCTAACCATCTTTGTAGAAGTTTGAAAAAACTGGAGAAAAATAAAGTTCTAGCTTTATGCACGGATGGCGCCAATGAAGAAACACTAACCGGACCCCGGACAGATTACTGGTAACCTGGGGGTTGGAGAGATGTTTCCCACGAGGGGTTAGACCCTTGGAAGATGGTTCTTCTGATAACCTGCAAAACAGACACCGTGAGCTCGTCACTGAGAAGGGGGGGGGTTCCTCCTTGTGACCACCCTCCGGCGTGAGAATCAGACTAGATTGCTCTTTAAATATAAAAGTATATTAAGAGATTGCTAGAGCAGATATCAGGTATAATATGATAATGATGTAGTAAGATATGTTGTATTTAGATGATCATACCATTTGGGGTATTTATAGCCGAAGGTAGGTTTCCAAGGAGGTATGGCCGGCTGCAACAGTGTTCCTGTTCATCAACAGTAGCCTACGCACGTGCCCTGCTGGTAGTTGGTGGGTAGGCAGCGGCTGATAGTGACCAGGCCTGCTGTATACTATTCCCTTTCCACCAACTGCCGGCTACGCACGTGGTATGGCAGTAGTTGGTGAGTAGGCAGCGGCTTAATAGTGATACAGTACAGGAGCATGCTGCTCGCCATACTGTATCAGTGAGCTGTCGTATCCCTGATCAGATCTTTCGCCCATACCTCGTCAGGTACAGTAAAAGGTCCTTCAGTATACAGACTGGCTTATTTGGGCGGGAGTATTCCCCCTCCCGCCTCTGTGCGGGATTGCTCCCGGCTTTGCTCATTCCTTCAGGTGACACTGAATGATCGAGAGCTAAGTACCTAGTGCGTGTAGCCATGCTGCGCGGGTGGCCTTCCCTCATGGCTTGTATCCGAGGCTGCGGGAACAGGCGGAGTCCTTCACCATGGGAGGCATTTCCTGCGGGAACAGCTTGCGTACTGCGCGTAAGGACGTCACGTCTCTGAGCATGGTTGGTCCTGCGGATCCAGTTGGTCTCTGCGCAGACGTCCCTGTTTAAGGTGTCTTGCGGGACCAACTGGGCTCTGCTGGGACCTACCTCTTCAGATTGTTATTGCATGTGTTCCTTTACTAGCGTATTTTTTTTTTCTGTTGGATATTATATTAGGTGAAATTTGTTTTTGTGTTGCTGTTATTATCAGTGTTTTCTATAGAATGATTTTGGTTGAATATGTATTTTATTTAGTCGTTTTATGTTCTGCTAAGATATCATGTTTTTGTGTGGCTATAGTTCAAGTATTACAAAGAGATCATTAAAGCATTATTTTGGGTTTGGTGAATTCATCTATCATTATTTTAGTTTGATCATGTTAATACAACTCTATCATGGTAGAGTTTTGATAAAAGAAAATTACCGGCTTTATTATAATTTGAATTGGACCTCTAAAACTAATGGATTGTAAAGGCATCTGCGTGTAGATATTAAACATAGCCATATGGAGTTTAATTTTAAGGGTTTGAAGATTGACCCTAACATGCACATCAATTTGGTAATTCGGTACACTGTGTTGCTTAAGTTCGGTGGTGTTATCAGCGATTTGTTGTTGTATTTTCATTTGGTTGTTGCTTTCGTATGCAGGCTGCATGTAAGGCCCCGATTCCGGTGCGCTACTTTAGCGTCGGATTTACTCATAAACACAGTTTTACAAATCAGAGTTACTTTTCGCGGAAATGTTAACTTAAATAATTCGATACAAATCATTCGATCTTTTCTTTAAAACATAAAATACAACATCATAATTAAAACATCGCTTCTTACATCTTCAGATGCCAGCCATTCAATCCATGCCATGTGCCCTCCTCATGCTAGCTCATTAAACATGTTTACTTCCGCGCATACTAAAAGTCAGCTATGCTGAGTCAGTTCTAGTTAATCAGTTCTAGTTAGTCAGCTATGCTGAGTCAGTTCTAGTTAATCAGGCAACATATAATTCATTCTCATACATTCCTACACGTATCCGAAGATCCGTATTAAGAATTAAGCATTGTATAAATATCCATAACAGGAACGTCACATAATATCTAATAAAAGAACCATTAATATTACTCATACTATATATATTTTTTCCATGTAAGGAACAATCTATATATATTATCCATTGAAGAAACACTATGCTATCCATATAAGGAACACTATACTATCCATAGAATGAACACTATATTATCTATAGAAGGAACACTATGCTATCCATAGAATGAACATTATACATTATCTATAGAATGAACTCTATATATTATCCGTAGAAGGAACACTATAGATAAGATATTATTTATCATCCATGTAAGGAGCTAATCACTTCTCTTGGCAATACATGCAATATCCGAAGATCGTTCACGTACCGACAAGCTCTCATAACTTCAATTTAATATCTATCACATAAATCATGCATGGCATACACTTAACTATCACATCGAGTATGCACACAATCTCGAAAATATAACAAGGAATGGAGCTAGAAACTCGCCTGAACTCGGTTACGTTCACCGTTAATGGTTATTCCTTTCTTGAGCTGTGCGTGACTAACTGTTTAATGAACACAATATTAAATACCGCTCGAGCCATGCCTAGCTGTTTGCTTAATTAGTCTTAAACGTCTAAGACGGTTTTACTTCATTGAATCATTACCCGGTTAGTTAATCGTTGCCCGTTAACCTTTAACGGTATCTTTCATAATTTAATAAAGTCCAAGGGCTATTATGTAATTAAATCATTCTATCTTAAGTCCAGGGACCACTTCTGTCATTACTTCAAAGTCTAATTCGTTATTCAGAACACGGCCTGATTCGTTATCTGAACATGGCGAATTGGTGAATAACGAATCACCTGATTCGTTATCTTAACGTAACGAACTGGACGAGTAACGAATCAATTCGTTATCTTGATTTATCATAACGAATTGGCTTTCTATTGCGAACTGGCTTTAACGAATGATCATAACGAACTGCTTAACGAATTGAAGCTAGTTCGTTTCTTTTCCTTAACGAATCATCATAACGAATTACCGTTAATTCGTTAATTCTCCGCTAACGAATTAGGGTTAGGGTTCTGACATTTCGCCAGATGTCACATCAGGACATTCCATGATGTGACTCAACCTCCGGCGCCATCGTCACCGGAAAAACGGGATCTCACTTGTTTCTCCACCGTTTTTCGTCCCGTTCGATCCAGATCTGAGCTAGGGTGATCCCTTAGCTCACCTTTTGACCGGTTTATACCCGAGTCCATCCAGATCTCGCGACTTTAACGGTTTAAGGTGTCGACTCGTCGTTTCGCGACTACATCTAGCGGGTTTGGGTCCGTACAATATCATACTATCATTACTCGAGTCGGAAATAGATTCTTCTTCTTGGTTTCGGCTAGAGAAGAGAGAAATATGAGAGAGAGCTTAAGTGTGTGTTTTGGGTGGTGTATGGAATGGATGGGAATGAGCGATTATGGCATAATTATGGCTTATATACTATGGATCATGGGCTTAAGCCCATGGTCTTTTCTTCCTTCCTTATTAACCCAAGTCCATTACCCATATTACTTAACCCAACACAAGTCCGACTCGTAATAACTCCTTTTTATTTTATTGTTTCTCTACTAACTCGAGTAAACTTTCCCACCATAATTAAATAATATAGTTAATATTATTTTTAGAAATTTCGGGATGTTACAAATCTTCCCTCCTTAAAGTTGTTTCGTCCCCGAAACCTAGCTTATTCCTCTTAAAAGGAACACTTCTATATTCACACACTTCATTGAATCGTATTTGCTTTCTGGGTTATCCTTCTTACTCCTGACTTACAGTCACCGAGTGGTGTTCATATGTTTTATCTATTAAGGTAGCTTTCCCATGAGGCCCTCGATGTACCGAGTCTTGTCTCGTCTTTCATTGTTTCGTATAATATAACAATATTGTCTAAAACGACATTTTATCATAACATAACAATCATTCATAACCAAAATCAATTCATGACAATTTCTTATCTTAATTAATTCAGACAACTCTAGTCTAAGCTTTAAAATAAATACATAAAAACATGCGTTAAGTCATTAATAAATCAAACATAGATTAAAATTATGGCTAGTAGCTAGCCTTCTTAAATGGTCTTTTCTAAGCAAACGGAAGAAACTGTTAAGCCTCAAGCATTCTCCTATTCTCTACGCTCATCCCTTGGCTTCCTGCAGTCCCTTGCTAGGTGCCCATGTTCTCCACAGTTATGACACCTATGGTGATCCTTGCACTCCCAGGAGGAATGTCATGCTTTTTCATACCTATAGCAAACATCTAACCCCGTTATGCACTCTCCCGGGTGCTTCCTTCCACATTTTTCACAAATAGCGAACACCTCATGCCTTGCCTTCTTCTTACGTGGATCCTCTTCGTTAGTCTCATTTGATTTTGAGGCTGGGTTCTTTCTTTTCGGTTCAGTCTTCTCCTCTTCACTGATGGCAAGGTCCTCATAAACCATCTCAGCCAATTCCACAGCAAATGTTGCGGGTTTACTAACATTAACCAAAGTGCGAACATTTTGCGGAAGTCCCTGATGTAACACTTGATCCTCTTAACTTTAGTGTTCACCATGTCAGGTACCAACCATCCTAGACATGCGGTTGAATTCAGTAGTATACTCACGGTGTGTCATCTTTCCCGCCTTCAAGTTCAGAAACTTCATCTCAACCCTTTCAACTTCGGCATCAGCACAGAACCTCTTCATCACCAACTCTTTCAGATCATCCCATCTCATTGCCTTAACCTCATCCCGAGTCTTTCTCTGCTCCACACTTTCCCACCAATACATAGCTTCATCTCCAGATGACTTAGTAGCATAACCCACAGCTTGGTCGGGACGGCATTCACTAATGCGGATAACCTTGTCCATAGTGGTTATCCATTGGAGAGTAGCGATTGCGTCTTCCAGAACAGTTAGCTTTGGCGGGTCACAACCCTTGAAGGATTTGTAATTACACCCGCCTCGGCCCCTCTTCCTGTCGTGAACCTTCACTGACTTAACCACACTTGAGGCCTCCCTCTCCCTTTCATCATCTTTCTTACCATCTTCTCCCGCCCTTTCAGTGGTTCTTTCACGGCCTCCAGCAGACCCTTCAGGATTCAAGTTCTTCACAGCAGTGGCTACAGCTTGAACAATAGCTGCTTGAATTGCAGGTTCAAGTTGATGCCCCTCGTTGTTGTTCGGGTTTCGTCCAGTTCCGCTTCCTTCATCTCCCGTGTTGGAAGCTGTTTCTACCGAAGGTTGGAAGACACGACGAGGCCTGCCACGACGTCCCATGCGACCTTCTGCTCCAACAATTGCCCCAGATACAGCCATCATATTCTGGAAGGGAAAACACAAACTTCATCACTCAAGGAACTATTTAGTACAAGGATAGTAAGGCTAACAAGTAATAACAGTGGCCAGTTGTGATTAGCTGATCACGTTACTTTTCATGTCCTATACACTTCCCCTTATGAGTCTATTTGTGCTAGGTTCTACCTTAATAGTTATTCAATCAAACAATCGAGAAATCCTATCCCTAACATAAACATATCCTTTCTTTAGCAGTTAAGATAACATTAACATTCATTACCATATACTATACCATTACTGAGCTTTCTTGAGTGACACATGGTTATTTTGAACTGGCATCTTCTTTCTTTTCTTACTTAAATCACATTCTCTGTTCGAGTCTAAGCATGTAGGATGCTTAAATATCTCGAACTTTGCTCTGATACCAACTTGTTAGGCCCCGATCCCGGTGCCCTACTTTAGCGTCAGATTTACTCATAAACACAGTTCTACAAATCAGAGTTAATTAAAACTTTTCGCGGAAACGTTAACTTAAATAATTCGATACAAATCATTTGATCTTTTCTTTAGAACATAACATACAACATCAAAATTAAAACATCGCTTCTTCCATCTTCAGATGCCAGCCATTCAATCCATACCATGCGCCCTCCTCATGCTAGCTCACTAAACATGTTTACTTGCATGCATACTAAAAGTCAGCTACGCTAAGTGAGTTCTGGTTAATCAGGCAACATATAATTCATTCTCATACATTCCTACACATATCCGAAGATCCGTATTAAGAATTAACCCTTGTATAAATATCCATAAGAGGAACGTCATATAATATCTAATAAAAGAACCATTACTATTACTCATACTATATATATATATTCTCCATGTAAGGAACAATCTATATATATTATCCATAGAAGGAACACTCTATATATTATCCATAGAAGGAACACTATGCTATCCATAGAAGGAACATTATGTTATCCGTAGAAGGAACACTATATTATCCATAGAAGGAACACTATATTATCCATAGAAGGAACACTATGCTATCCATAGAAGGAACATTATACATTATCCATAGAAGGAACTCTATATATTGTCCGTAGAAGGAGCATTGTAGATAAGATATTATTTATCATCCATGTAAGGAGCTAATCACTTCCCTTGGCAATACATGCAATATCCAAAGATCGTTCACGTGCCGACAAGCTCTCATAACTTCAATTTAATATCTATCACATAAATCATGCATGGCATACACTTACCATTTAAGGTAAGTGTATTAACTATCACATCGAGTATGCAGACAACCCCGAATATATAACAAGGAATGGGGCTAGAAACTCACCTGAACTCGGTTACGTTCACCGTTAATGGTTATTCCTTTCTTGAGCTATGCGTGACTAACTGTTTAATGAACACAATATTAAATACCGGTCGAGCTATGCCTAGCTGTTTTCTTAATTAGTCTTAAACGTCTAAGCCGGTTTTACTTCATTGAATCATTACCCGGTTAGTTTATCTTTGTACGTTAACCTTTAAAGGTATCTTTCATAATTTAATAAAGTCCAAGGGCTACTATGTAATTAAATCATTCTATCTTAAGTCTAGGGACCACTTCTGTGATTACTTCAAAGTCTAATTCGTTATTCAGAACATGGCCTGATTGGTTATCTGAACACGGCTAATTGGCGAATAACGAATCACCTGATTCGTTATCTTAACGTAACGAACTGGGCGAGTAACGAATCACTTGATTCGTTATCTTGATTTATCATAATGAATTGGCTTTCTATAGCGAACTGGCTTTAACGAATTGAAGCTAGTTCGTTTCTTTTCCTTAACGAATCATCATAACGAATTATCGTTAATTCGTTAATTCTCCACTAACGAATTAGGGTTAGGGTTCTGAAATTTCGTCAGATGTCACATCAGGACATTCCATGATGTGACTCAACCTCCGGCGCCGGAACACCGGAAAAACGGGATCTCGCCGGAAAAGCGAGATCTCGCTTGTTTCTCCACCGTTTTTCATCTTGTTCGATCCAGGTCTGAGCTAGGGTGATCCCTAAGCTCATCTTTTGACCGGTTTATACCCGAGTCCATCCGGATCTCGCGACTTTAACGGTTTAAGGTTTCGACTCGTCGTTTCGCGACTACATCTAGCGGGTTTGGGTCCGTACAATATCATACTATCATTACCTCGGGTCGGAAATAGATTCTTCTTCTTGGTTTTGGCTAGAGAAGAGAGAAATATGAGAGAGAGCTTAAGTGTGTGTTTTGGGTGGTGTATAGAATGGATGGGAATGAGGGATTATGGCATAATTATGGCTTATATACTATGGGTCATTGGCTTAAGCCCATGGTCTTTTCTTCCTTCCTTATTAACCCAAGTCCATTACCCATATTACTTAACCCAACACAAACCCGACTCTTAATAACTCCTATTTATTTTATTGTTTCTCTACTAACTCGAGTAAACTTTCCCACCATAATTAAATAATATAGTTAATATTATTTTTAGAAATTTCGGGATGTTACACTGCAGTAGTTACTCATTGGTGGTTGTAGTGTTGGTGTTTCAAGTTTTCAGGTAATTATTTTGCTTTAACTTATATGTTTTATAGTTCGTTGTTCATTTGTTTGTGTATTGTTGGTTTTACATTGAATTTATGAGCATCTAAGTCATATTGTGTCATCTTTTAAAATTTCCCTACCTTTTTAGGTATGAAGGATTTTAGTCTGACAGAGTTCAACCGAATGACTAGGGTGGTGCCCGATATGGTTAAAACTGAGGTTAAAAGGATTAAGTGCTACGTGAGGGGATTGCCACAGAAGGTCCGCACGTTAGTCAGGGCGAATAAACATGCTACTTTTGACTCTGCTGTCGAACTCGTAGAGATGGTTTATGAAGACCTGGCTGCGGATGATGTTGTGGTGGAAGATGAGAAGAAAGATAAGAAGTGGGTCGCTCCTGTTAAACAACCCGGTACTCAAATGTGGAACCCTAAGAACAAGCAGCCAAGAGATTGGGAGAAGAGACCGTGTAAAACCTGCGGGAAGATGCACGGTGGGGAGTGCAAGTGGGGTAAAGGATCTGATGTTTGTCATAAAGTGTGGTAAGGCTCACGGTGGAGATTGCAGGCTTGGGTCGAATGCCTGTTATAAGTGTGGAAAATTAGGACACTTTGCTCCCGATTGTACCGCGAAACCCACATGTTACAAGTGCGGTAAGCCGGGCCATTTTGCTAAGGAATTCACCGATGGTGGGACTGGAGGGAGTGGAAAGTATGATACTGATCAGACTAGGCCGAGCACTAGAGCTTACATGTTAACCCAAGAGCAAGCCAAGCGGATTCCAGATGTCGTGACAGGTACGTTTCTAGTAAACGGTATTTCCGCTTCGGTATTATTTGATTCAGGTGCGAACAAAAGTTTCGTATCCACGCCATTTAGTAAATTAGCTAAAATGAAATGTTGCCGAGTGTCTGAAACCTTTATAGTAGAAACCGCTAGCGACGCCTCGGTTAAAATAATGAAAATGGTTAAGTACTGTAAGATAAAGTTAGAGCGACGTGAGTTCCTGTTACTTTGTACGTTATGACCTTAGGAGGGTTCGATGTGGTTTTGGGAATGGAAAGGTTGTCTGAGTATGAAGCTCAAATAGTGTGTAAGAGTAGGATAATAAGGTTAAAGTCCTTGGATGGTAGTGCGGTGGCGTTTTATGGTTATAAGGAAAGTCCTGGGCCTAATGTCATTTCAATAATAAAAGCCGAATGTTTGTTAAGGCGAGGATGCGGTGCCTACCTGGCGTATGTTGTCAACGCTACGGTCGAGATGAAAGAAATGAAAGATGTTCCTATCGTGCGCGACTACCCAGAAGTATTCCCTGAGGATCTTTCGGGGTTGCCACCAGAGCGAGAAATAGAATTCCAGATATATTTAATACCAGGAGCCCAAACCGTCGCGAAAGCGCCTTACCGTCTAACGCCGTCCGAGATGAAAGAATTGATGTCCCAACTACAAGAACTCCTCGACAAGGGTTTTATTAGACCGAGTGTTTCCCCGTGGGGCGCACCGGTGTTATTTGTGAAGAAGAAGGATGGAAGTATGAGAATGTGCATAGATTATCGCGAGTTGAACAAGCTTACGGTAAATAATAGATATCCTTTGCCAAGGATTGACGATCTGTTTGACCAACTGTAAGGTAGTTGGTTCTCACGAATAGATCTCAGAACAGGCTATCACCAACTGAAGGTGAAAGAGTCAGACATCCCTAACACAGCGTTTCGTACGCGGTATGGACACTACGAGTTCCTCGTGATGTCATTTGGTCTAACAAATGCTCCTGCAGCATTTATGGATATGATGAATAGGGTGTGTCGGCCAATGTTGGATAAGTCGGTTATCGTCTTCATTGATGATATATTGATTTATTCAAAGAACGAGACTGATCATGCCAAGCATCTGAGAGAGGTATTGGAGACTCTGAAGAAAGAAAAGTTGTACGCTAAGTTTTCGAAATGTGCGTTCTGGAGCGAGAAGTGCAATTTCTAGGTCACGTGATTAATCCTGAAGGGATTACCGTGGACCCAGCTAAGATTGAAGCGATAACGAATTGGAAGACTCCACAGAATCTGACTGATATACGAAGCTTCTTAGGGTTAGTTGGCTACTATAGGAGATTCATCGAAGGTTTCTCCAAGATAGTCGTACCGTTGACCGGTATGACCCGAAAGTCGGTAGTATTCAGTTGGGGTAAGTTTCAAGAAGAGGCTTTTGAGGAGTTAAAGAAGAGACTCACGCAAGCTCCAATCCTTTCCTTACCCGATGGTGATGAGGATTTGGTTGTTTGTACTGATGCTTCGCATCGTGGGTTAGGTTGCGTGTTGATGCAACGAGGAAAAGTGATAGATTAAGCGTCTAGACAGTTGAAAGTCCATGAGAGTACTTATCCGACGCATGATTTAGAGCTAGCAGCAGTAGTGCATGTTCTCAAGATATGTAGACATTATCTGTATGGTACTAAGTGTACCATTTGCACAGATCATAAGAGTTTAAAGTACTTCTTCGAGCAGAAGGAATTGAACATGAGATAGAGAAGATGGTTGGAGTTGATTAAGGATTATGACTGCGACATTAAATACTATTCTGGTAAAGCTAATGTGGTCGCCGACGCGCTAAGTCGTAAGAACGAGGAAGTCATTGCAACAGTGAAGTCTTAACAGTTGCATATGAACTCAAGCCTATTTGAAGATATCATCAAAGTGCAGTCGGAGGTGCTGGTAGACGAAGGTCTAGTAAAGAAAGAAAGGATTTTCGGTCAGCAAGACGAGCTAATGGAAAACACGCATGGTGTTAAGACGAGGTTTGACCGTATGTGGATTCCACGTTATGGAGATCTTAGAGATCGAATCTTGGATGAAGCTCATAAGTCAAGATACTCGATTCATCCAGGAACTACAAAGATGTACCAAGATTTGAAAAGAGACTATTGTGGCCAGGGATGAAGAATGATGTAGTAGATTATGTCAGTAAATGCTTAACTTGTTTACAAGTCAAAGCAGAGCACCAGAAGCCTTATGGGAAGATGCAACCCTTGGTGATACCTGAATGGAAATGGGAACACATCACCATGGATTTTAGAAAGAGAGGAAAGTTGAGTCCGATGTACATTGGACCGTTTAAGATTATAGATCGTGTAGGTGAAGTAGCCTATAAGCTGGATTTTCCCAAAAAGTTAGAAGGAATTCACTAAACCTTCCAAGTTTCTCATATGAGAAAATGTCTAGCTGATGACACGTCGCACGTGCCATTAATTGTAACATCCTTTTTTATGGTAAAAATACAAATATATGAAAATTCATATTTTATATATGGTAAAAGAGTAACGGGTGAGTAAAAGGATTATTCGAGACATGAAGTATTAAGACAAACAATTAGTGATATGAGACACCGTTTAGTAAAAATAAAATATATTATATTTGATCATGCTTTATTTTTATCGAAACTTAGGTCAAAACGTAGAGAAAAATAAGCTCGTCCTAACGGTAAATTTGTAATTTCATAAAATGTTATCCGTTGAAACTTATAAAAGAAAAATAAAACTTGAGCTATATTAACTAATTACAATTATAATATAATAATAACAGAAAAATGTGATGATTTAACACAATAGTATGTTACGTAAAAAAATATATATGTGTGTGTGAAAGAATCTAAGTGCACGTGTGTAATAATAATAATAATAAATTTTTTATGATAGATGAAGTATTGAACACGTATGTGAATAGCAATCCATATACAACTTTGAAGATAAGGCTTGTTTATTCTAGTTCAGTTTATCAAAGCCAATCATATTAAACAATTTTCTCATGAAGCCGATTTACTCAAACTACATATAAATACGTAACATAAGTTTACGTTTCTATTCACACACTTTTCTCACTATTGTATGAGACGGAGAACAACAAGGTACGTCTTTTAATATTATTTATTTTAGTATTTTAACTAATTAATTAACTTTAATAAAATAATATTATATACAAATTTATTAGGATTAACTAAGAAACACAAAGATGATTGTAGGGATAAAAGTTATACCCGTTTTTTTTAAAATAAATAATTTAGTAACTTGAGGGTAGCACCCCATTTTAGTTGAACGTATGGTCTTGACGTAACATGTCTAGTATGTGCACAACTAGCTTTGTGGTATGGTATGACCGCGTTGGTCATAAATGGTTATGATAAAATATAAATGGCTATGTATGGTTTTTGAACCATAATATGTCTGGACTTGAATAGTTGTGCACGCTAAAAACGGTTGTTATGTGAAAGGCCTATAAGTATTAAAATATTGCTTTGTGTACATGAATAAGTAAACAAGTATATTAAATCTTAGATTTCAGTTGAGTGGAAAGAGTCACACTAATTGAAGAAAGCTTGTTCAGGCGAGTTACTTAAACTACTTTTAAAACTCTGATACATGCTCATAAAACTGTCTGGACTGTGATTGGTCTTGTATTTGCATGGCACATATGGTGTGGCACCCAAGGTGTTATATATATTATAATGATCATTATATTTTCCCGAGGGGACATGCACTTTATACAGCAGCAGACGTGCGTAAAGTCTGTATGGGCGAATATATAATGTTGACCCAACTTTAACGTGAAGCGGGCGGGTTATGATTATGGCATGGCATGCAATGAGCTCATACTTGATCAATAAAATTGTTATAGTATCCGTTTATTTTATATGTATGTTTATGTGACTCACCAGCTTTATGCTGACGTATTTTTACCTGAGCATGTATTACAGGTTGATAAATTAGGGCATGGAGATTAGCCGCTATGTGTTGGAAGAGTTTAGATGTTTTATCCTATTACCATTACATTTTGTAGTATGTGTAATAGTTAGATATATAAAAAATATTTTTAGTTTTTATATAAGATTACGTTTCCACTGTAAGTCTGTGCTAACTGGTCACTGTAAGAAACCCAAATTGGGTGGGGTGTGACATTAATGGACATTGAGGTTGATGAACAGTTGAACTACATTGAACAACCGATCGAGATAGTTGACCGCAAGGAAAAGCAACTTCGTCACAAGGTTATTCCTTTAGTGAAAGTGATATGGAAGCATCGTAAAGGATCAATGCCACTTGGGAAACTGAAGAAGATATGCGCTAGTTTTACCCGAATTTGATTATGTAATAGTTAGGTTTCGGGGACGAAACCTCTTTAAGAAGGGAAGACTTGTAACATCCTACTTTTGGTTATAATAATAATACAATAAATTTTGTTTATTTTATAGTGTGTCGTTATCGGTTTAGATAAATAAACTAAAAGAAGGCGGGCTTGGACTTTAGAAGATGGAATAAGAGATGGAATGGGCCTTAGGTCCATGGGCTTAAGGGAATATAAATACCCCTTAACCCCTAATCCTTTCCATTTTTATCCTTCTCTACACCATAGCCTACATCATCAAAAACACACACGAACACCATCCTATAACCCGAGCCAAGATCCGATGGTGAAAACCCGAGCTTATTGGTGCTAGAACGCTGTGACGAACCAAAACAACATCAAGACCAGCTCGTGTTCGTAAACCGACTCGTTTAAGGTACGTTTATAAATAGAAATCGTTCGTTTAGGTCCGGATTTCATCTAGAAGTCATAGATCTGTTTGAGTATGTTAAAAACGAATCCAACACAACAAATCCTACTGAAATTCGTTAACAATTGATGGGTTAATTTGTTGAATGAATGATCGGGTTTATATATGAACAAATCGGACTGTGTAAACGCGATGTAGTGAAGGATTGTATGGTTAGGGTTTGTAGGAGAGGTGATTCCGAGTTCATTGATACCTAAATCATGATGTTTCGTTAAGGATCGAAGGTTTAATCACAGATCTGAGGTAGGTTTACTGTTGGGTGTTCTTGGCTATTTTGACTTTGACCTTTGAGTCAAAGTTGGATAAGATTGATGCCATTCCCTATGTCCAGATAACTAATTAGTTCGCCCATGTTGAGATAACGAATCAGCACCAATTTGTTATGTCAAGATAATGCATTAGTTCACCCATGTTGAGATAACGAATCAGTTCACCAATTCGTTATGTCAAGATAACGAATTAGTTCACACATTCGTTATGTCCAGATAACGAATCAGTTCACCAGTTCGTTA
Source organism: Bidens hawaiensis (assembly GCF_021521415.1). Lineage (NCBI taxonomy): Eukaryota > Viridiplantae > Streptophyta > Magnoliopsida > Asterales > Asteraceae > Bidens > Bidens hawaiensis. Next base: position 135,367 of record NW_027498884.1, on the reverse strand, counting down.
TGTTAAGATAACGAAGTAGCTCACCCATTTGTTATAATGAGATAACGAATTAAGCCATTCGTTATAACGAATGAAGGAGGATTTCGTAACGAATTAGGCTTAATTCGTTATAGCGAATGAGCTAGCGAATTAAATAATTAAGAATCCTAATGGAAAATGTGTTAAGACAGTTAATGAAAATAAAATTTTTCCAAGCTAACCTGCCAGCTTAACCCCAGCCAGGGGCTCTGCCTCTTGGACCCCGCTAGGGGATGCCGCCCCTACAACCCCACTGCCAAGGGCGCTGTCCCCGGACCCCTGTCCGTCAAGGGTTATAATTAAACTAGAAATACGATATGAATAGTGATAGTTAATTGATACATGTAATTATTATATAGTTAGTCGTGCACAACTAAAGAAAGGGCTTACCATTAACTCTGAATGTAATCCCATTCAGGTGAGTTTCTAGCCCCATTTTCCTTGTTATGTTTTCGGGGTTGTGTGCATACTCGATGTGATAGATAATACGCTTACCTTAAATGGTAAGTGTATGCCATGTACGATTTATATGTTAATTATGTATATCTTGAATGTGAACGAAAGCTTGTCAGTACGTGAACGCTCTTCGGATATTGCACGTATTGACAAGGGAGGTATGTATATGATAGTTGAATGTGTATGTTAGATATATGTACAACATATGAATATGTATGAAAGATTAAAGAAAGTATACGTATGTTAGATTAAAGAAAGTATACGTATGTTATGGGTATGTAAATATAGTGTGCACGAAGATGAAGAAAGAGGGATCAGACCCTAATAATATCTGAGATAGAGAAGAAAGGGATCAGACCCTAATAATATCTGAGATAGAGAAAAAAGGGATCAGGCCCTAATAATATCTGAGATGGAGAAGTAAAAAGGGATCAGACCCTAATAATATCTGAGATAGACAAGAAAGGGATCAGACCCTAATAATATCTGAGATAGACAAGGACAGGGGGATCAGACCCTAATAATATCTGAGATAGAAAAGGAAGGGATCAGACCTTAATAATATCTGAGATAGAAAGGACAATAATTAGATAGTATGAAAGTAATAAAGTATGAACGTATATATAAACTCATGTAATGAAAGTAAATTAGTAAAGTAATTATTATGTATCTTCGGATGCATAATGGAAGGTAAGTGTATGTATTGTATGATGTGTGATTAACTAGAACTCACTCAGCGTAGCTGACTTTTAGTATGCACGCAGGTGAGCAGGATGAGACAGCTGGCTTGAGCAGGGACACATGGCAGAAGAATAAGAATCTGGCATCTGAAGACTTATGATGCTTTATATTTAATGTTTTAATTTTGAAAGACAAGAATGTTTTAAGACATGTTATGAATCATTATTATAATGTTATGAAAGTTTTATATTCCGCGTAAAGTTTTAATTAAATATGATATTTAGAACTGTGCTTATGAGTAAAACCAACGTTCAAAGTAGGGCACCGGTAACGGGGCTTACAACTTAAGAGCAAGGGGTCACTGTTATGATGTTATGAAGATGTTGATTTTCGTAATAACAACTTTAAGAAACCAAAACAGTAACTTTTTTCTTTGGTTTCAATAGAATTCATATATATATATATATATATATATTACGTTTTGAAATTAAAGAAGGAAAACGCTTGGAAAACTTGGTATTCAGAATTTCAAAGTTCTAACTTATGATATTCATGTACTTTTTCCGTTTCTTAGGATATGGCATATGTTGGGCGTGAAAACAAACAAAAATAAAATTCAACATAAGAACCTAAAATGAATTTAAACAAATTTCAAACTTAATGTTAGTCTATTTTCTTTAAGGGCTGTTGAGATTGTATGCATAATATTCTGAGTCTGAGCAAGAGATCTATGACCTGCAACGTCGTTTATATGGCTTACAATGCTCTTTGTAGCCATGATATTCTAATCTTTTGTATCTTAGTTGGCATAGCAGAACATTACTTACAAAGGCTTCAAAATTGTTTAGCTAGAGCCTATGTTTATTCAGTTCAAGATCTAAGTACCTTTTTTTGTTAAATAATAATAAAAAAACATTCTTGAAGTTTGTATGTTTATAACTTTTAAGTCTGGAAAAAGAGGATTAATATTGTCATTTTCTTTGCAATTGTATTGGTGCTTTAGGAAGCTTGAAAGTATTATGGAAGGGTGCAGTTCCTGAAGAGGAATTTCATGGTATTATTTTTGAACAATGGAATGAAATTGATTGGCAAGGGAAAGATCCTTAAGACGATTTTTAGTAACTCTGTAATTTACCCGGACATCATCATGAAGCCTATGGAATTTATGCAGCTAGCCTCTAATCGGCACAAAGTTGAAGGTTGGTGTTCATGTTTTCTCTTTAGAATGTTATTAAGATATTGCACGGTTAGGTGGTGGTGATGTTTATTGATGTATACAAATTGATAGTTGAACATAATATTCATTTTAGTGATGATTTCATATACTCTATTGTCACTTAGTACACTATCATATTTACCCAATCAAAATAGTCATAACTATCTGGGTTTGGTGAGAGAAAATAAAACAAATCATTAGAAAAATAAAATTACAAAATGATTAAAACAAAATCTAAATAAGCGCGTAACACGCGGGCTAAAAGCTAATTTATAACAAATACATATTTTAAAGTAAAACTATAGATATCTATATCTATAATATATATATATATAAACTTTTAAAAGCTCTCTGGTTATTCCCTACATTCTCTCAAGCTGCCAAATTGCATTATTTGTAAATAGAGACTTCTCATGCATTTGACCCGAATTCACGGGTATGAGTCTCACCAAACCTAGATAGTCCTTAAACAGGTTATAACATCCCATTAAATTACAATTTAATCTCACCAAAATTTGATATGAAAATCCTATAAAATATGGATATACTAAAAATTAATATATGATTTTTAATAAGATTTAATTTACAATTAAGAAACAATTTTACAGTAAAAAAATAAACGGGTCATGGGTCTCACCAAACCTATATAGCTTTTAAACCGGGTTAAAATATCTAATTTATTTGTGAAACGCTTTCATCGTCAAATCCTAAGTATATTACTAATTTCCTTACAATAAATAAAATTAAAATCCAAAAAATATATATAAATATTATAAACGAATAATATAAAACAACCCGTAATACGGAGGGATAAAAGCTTTTATATAGCTTTTTTGTTACACAGTATTTAAAAGGGTTCAAGTATATAGCTTTTATTTTATATTATAAATATTGTAGTCAAATATGTTATCAAACTGTATATTTTATATCTTAATACTAGGTTATTGACCCGTGGACGTCACAGGTGATAAAATATAAATTGTTCAATAAAAAAATAATTTCAAACAACATATTTTTGAATTTGTTAGTTGGGCCGCAACATGATATTTAATTGCACTTCATATAGCTTAATGATATCAAAGCCAACTGAAACAAAACAATTCAATAAAAACTCTGAATCTATGAAAAAAAATCAACAAAATGTCAAAGAAACAAAAAAACAAACTCAAACATAAACTTAAAACAATTATCGTCTTGAAAGTATCCTTTTATAATCATCATTTAAAAGGCATCACTTCTCAACCTTTCGGATAACAAGAATAACCCCTTCATCACCATAAACTTGTAACATCCTGTTTTCTCGTTTCAGTTAATAAAATAAATTGAGTTATTATGAGTCGGGCTTGCGTTGGGTTAAACATATATGAGTTATGGACTTGGATTAAAAAGGAAAGAAGAAAAGACCATGGGCTTAAGCCCATGACCCATCATATATAAACAATAATTACTCCATAATCCATTCATTTCACATATTCCATACACCACCCAAAACACACACTTAAGCTCTCTCTCTAGTTTCTATCTTTTCTCTAGCCGAACCAAGAAGGAAAACTGATCCCGACCCGAGGTAATGATAGTATGATGTTGTATGGATCCAAACCCGCTAGATTTAGCCGCGAAACGATGAACCGACACCCTCAACCGTTAAAATCATGAGATCCAGAAGGAATCGGGTATAAACCGGTCGAAAGACGAGCTTTGGGGTCGCCCTAACTTGGATCTGGATCGAACGGGGCGAAAAACGGTGGAAAACCAAAGAGATCTCGCTTTTCCGGCAAGATCCCGGTTTTCCAGCGACGACGGCGCCGGAAAGTGGGTACGAGGTTAGAGTAATGTCAGAGACTGTTGTTCTGGCATTCTCTGACCTAACCCTAATTCGTTAACGGAAGTTTAACGAACTAACCCTAATTCGTATGCTAATTCGTTATGGAAAGAATGACGAACTAGCCCCATTCGTTAAGGTCCAATTCGTTATGAGGACCAGTTCTTCATAAGGTCCAATTCGTTATGAGGACCAGTTCATTAAGGTCCAATTCGTTATGAGGACCAGTTTGTCATAAGGTCCAGTTCGTCATAAGGTCCAGTTCGTTATGAGGACCGGTTCGTTATAGTAGCCAATTCGTCATGAAGGCAGATTCGTTTTAATAGTTAATTCGTTATGAGCCCCCATTCGTTAAGGACTGGATAACAAACTGAAGTTTGAAGAATGACAGAAAGGTCCCTGGACTTAGAATAAAATGGATTAATTACAAATAAGCCCTCTAACTTTTAATTTAGCAAAAATAAAATAATAATTAAAAAATTCTAATGAAAAATGTGTTAAGATAGTTAATGGAAATAAATTTTTTCCAAGCTGACCGACCCCAGCCAGGGGCTCTGCCCATTGGACCCTGCTAGGGGCTGCGCCCCTAGAACCCCCCTGCCAGGGGCGCTGCCCCCGGACCCCATTCGTTGAGGGTTATAAGTAGACCAGAAATGCGATATGGGTAGTGATAGTTAATTGATACGTGTAATTGTTATACAGTTAGTCGCACTCAGCTTAAGAAAGGAATAGCTATTAACGGTGAACGTAAACGAGTTCATGTGAGTTTCTAGCCATGTTCCTTGTTATGTTTTTGGGGTTGTGAGCATACTCGATGTGATTAGTTAATACACTTACCTTAAGTGGTAAATGTATGCCTCGTATGATTATTGTATGAATGAATGCTTGACGGTGCGTGAATGATCTTCGGATATTGCATGTACCGCCAGGTGATAGTTTGATGATATGTTTGTTGTATATGATGAATGAATGATGTATGTACGTACGAGACTTATAATTATATATATAGTAAGGTATGGTATAGTAGTATGGAAGAAAGGGAGACCGGACCCTAAAAATATCCGAGGATGGAGGGTACCAGACCCTAATAATATGCGAGGATGAAGGAAGAGTGGACCCTAATAATATCCGAGGATGGAGGGTACCGGACCCTAATAATATCCGAGGTATGTAGGGCGAAATGCTCTTTATAATGTAAGGATAGTTATGAATGTATATGGAAGAATGATGAACATGTTAAGTATGTAAAGCGTACCTTCAGGCACGTATACGTGTATGTAAGTAAGTTATCTGATTAACTAGAACTCACTCAGCGTAGCTGACTTTTAGTATGCACGCAGGTGAATAGATTGCAACAGCTAGCTTGAAGGAGACACATGGCCGGATCGGAAGAGACTGGCATCTGAAGATTTTTCATGATGTTTTGATATTATCATTTATGTTATGTTTTAAAAGACAAGTTAAGAATGTTTGTAATGAATGGTTGACTACTATTATTCCGCGAAAGTTTTAATTAACTCGGATATTTAAACCTGTGTTTATGAGTAAATCAAACGTCCAAAGTAGGGCACCGGTAACGGGGCCTTACAAAACTTCCCTTTCCTTCTTCACTATTGCTTTTTGTATCCGACATACTTGTTTCAGAATCAACATCATATGTATCAACTAACTTTTGTTTGAGCTTTGCGTCTTTAACATAAGCGAATTCACCATTTTCATCGGTCAATGGAACATCTACAACATCTTGAGAAATGAAAATACGAGTGACCTAGTCATTGGTAGGAATTGGAGAATCCTATAAATAAGATAACAAATTTCATATTATTAATAAATATTGTAACATCCCAAAATTTCCTAGAAAAATATTTAATACATTATTTAATTATGGCGTAATAGTTTACTCGGATTAATAAAGAAATAATAAAGAATTAATGAAATAATAAAGATGGAAGGTTAAGTAGGCTAATTAAATGGAATAAGTATGGACCAAAATGGAAAGATGGGCCTTATGTCCATGGGCTTAAGGGAGTATAAATATCCCTTAAACCCTAATCATTTCCATTTCTATCAATCTCTACACCATAACCTCTCTACACACTCAAAACACACACACATACTCTCCCTCTTACGGTCGCGACCAAAAGAAGGAAATCCGAGACCAAACAAGCTTTGATTCTTGATAGATCTTGGATATTTAAGCAAGATAAAATATTAAAGTTCATAACCAAGCAAAACCGTAGCTTTAAAACGAGTAAAGGTATGTTCTTGATCTTTAAAGTTTATGTTTTTATGAACGGTTTGTTATGAAACTAAACCCTAGAGTAGATCGGGTATAAACAAACCATAAAGTAGCAAACTTAATGTTTAAAATGGAATTAACAAAATTACGGTTATGTATGGCTCGTTTAAAGAAACCCTAAATCTAGCCTATGGACGTTTTAAGTCATAAAGGTTCGAGTTTTACATGTAACCGGGTTAAGTCTTAACCGAGCATGGTTAGAGAAACGTTTATGGGATGATTTAGGACCATAATAGGATATTAAAGTCGTGAAACACGTCCCTAAAAGACCAAACTGTTTCAGCTCACTCGCTTACAAAGTTAAACTCGATTACATTGGCCATTCGCTTACATATGACTCGATTACAATATGTGAGTCGCTTACAATGGCCTATCGATTACAATATGAACTCGCTTACATATGACTCGATCACAATATGTGAGTTGCTTATAATGGCCTATCGATTACAATATGTTGTCACTTACAATGGCCTATCGATTACAATATGAACTCGCTTACATATGACTCGATCACAATATGCGATTCACTTACAATGGCCTATCGATTAAAATATGTGAGTTGCTTACAATTTCTTATCGATTACATTGTGAACTCGCTTACATATGACTCGATTACAATATGTTAACTCGCTTACATATGACTAGATTACAATGTATCATTTGCTTACAATCTATCATTAGATTACAATTCATGCATTAGATTACAATGTATTATTAGCTTACAATCTATCATTAGATTACAATTAATGCATTAGATTACAATGTACCATTAGATTACAATCTATCATTAGATTACAATTCATGCATTAGATTACAATGTTCATTAGCTTACAATGTCCATTAGCTTACAATGTCCATTAGCTTACAATTTTCATTAGCTTACAATGTGCATTAGCTTACAGTGTCCATTAGCATACAATGTCCATTAGCTTACAATGTCCATTAGTTTACAATGTTCATTAGCTTACAATGTAGTCATTAGCTTTCAATGTGGTCATTAGCTTACAATGTGATCGTTAGCTTACAATGTAATCATTAGAAAACAAATGCATTGGGGTTTAAGGTAAAATATTCTAAGTAAAATGTAATCTAAAACAAGACCATTAGATTATACCAGACTTAGCCATTTTGGCTGAGATATAAACAATATAACTAGGACAAGTATTGATACGTGTAATTATTATACAGTCAGCAGAGCTCAATTAAACAACGGGATAACGATTAACGGAGAGCGAAACATGATCCAGGTGAGTTTCTGGCCCCATTTCCTTGTTATGTTTTCGGGGCTATGTGCATACTCAATGTGGAATGTTAATACACTTACCTTAAGTGGTAAGTGTATGCCATAGATGATTTATGTGATAAATATTATATGGAGTTTATGGATGAATACTTGTCGGTGCATGAACGATCTTCGGATATTGCACGTATCGCTAAGGAAGGTGATTATAGTTGTATGTATGGTATGTGGAAGCAAGTATACAAACGGTATGTGGGCTCTATGTCTGATATAGTAAGTTAGGATGGCAAATCCCTCTAACTCCTATTGGACATAGACCCGAGAAGTGATAACGTAAGGACTGTGAACATTATATGTGTTCCTTAAATGGATATTAAATAATAAATATATATATAGTGTTCCTTCTATGGATAATGGGTATGTTCTTCTATGGATAATATGTAGTGTTCCTTATATGGACAATATATAGGGTTCCTTCTATGGATAATGCGAGCCGTTCCTTCTATGTATAATGTATAGTGTTCCTTCTATGGATAATATATGGAGTGTTCCTTCTATGGCTAATTTATATAGATTGTTCCTTCTATGGAGAATATATATAGTATAGGTAATAGTAATGGTTCTTTTAATAGATATTATGTGACGTTCCTCTTATGGATATTTATACAAGGTTAAAGTATTAATGCGTGTCTTCGGATACGTGAAGGAAAGTATGAGAATGAATTGTGTGTTGCCTGATTAACTAGAACTCACTCAGCATAGCTGACTTTTAGTATACATGCAGGTAAATGTGTTTAATGAGCTAGCATGATGAGGGCACATGGCATGAATTGAATGGCTGGCATCTAGAGATGGAAGAGAAATGATAATTTAAATATGATGTTGTATATTATGTTTTAGAGAAAAGATTGAATATTTTGTATCGAATGATTAAAGTTAACGTTTCCGCGAAAGTTTTAATAAACTCTGATTTGTAGAACTGTGTTTATGAGTAAATCCAACGTCCAAAGTAGCGCACCGGGATCGGGGCCTTACAAGTTGGTATCAGAGCAAAGTTCGAGAGATTTAAGCATCGTACATCCTTAGACTCGAACAGAGAATGGGATTTAAGCGAGAAAAGAAAGAAGATGTCAGTTCAAGGTAGCCATGTGTCACTTAAGCAAGCTCAGTAAAGGTAAAGTGTATTGTAAAATAATGTATGTTAATGATAGCTTAAGAAAGGATATGTGAATGTTAGGGATAGGATAATTGATTCTTTGATTGATTGATTAACTGTTTAAAAGTAGAATTAGCACAAATAGACTCATAAGAGGAAGTGTATAGGACACAGAAAGTAACGTGATCAACTAATCACAGCCGGCCACTGTTATTATCTGTTAGCCTTACTATCCTTGTACTAAATAGTTCCTTGGGTAATGACGTATGTGTTTCTTTATAGAATGGTTGGAGCTAGGGAAGTCGTTGGAACAGGAGGTCGCACTTGACGTCGTGGCAGGCCGTGTATTGTCCGACAACCTTCGGTAGAATCAGCTTCTAACACAAGGGAGGAAGGAAGTGCAGCTGGACAGAATCCGAGCAACAACGAGGGGTACCAACTTGACCCTGCTGTTCAAGCAGCCATTGTTCAAGCTGTATCCGTTGATGTGAAGAACTTGACTCCTGAAAGGTCTACTAGAAGTCATGGAAGAACTGCTGAAGGTTCAGGAGAGAAGGGTAAGAAAAATTATGAAAGAGAGAAAGAGGACTCGAGTGAGGTTAAGTCGGTGAAGGTTGATGATAGGAAGCGAGGCCGAGGTGGGTGTAACTATAAGTCGTTCAAAAGTTGTGACCCGCTGAAGCTGGCTGGTTTGGGAGACGCAATCGCTACCCTTCAATGGATAACCGCAATGGATAAGGTTATCCGAATTAGCGAATGTCGTCCCGACCAAGCGGTAGGTTACGCCACTCAGTCATTTGGTGATGAAGCTATGTATTGGTAGGAGAGTGTGGAGCAGAGGAAGACCCGGGATGAGATTACGGCGATGAGGTGGAATGATCTGAAAGAGTTGGTGATGAAGAGGTTCTATGCTGATACCGAAGTTGAAAGAGCTGAGATGAAGTTCCTGACCTTGAAGGCGGGAAAGATGACACACCGTGAGTATACTACTGAATTCAACCGCATGTCTAGGCTGGTACCTGACATGGTGAACACTGAAGCTAAGAGGGTCAAGTGTTACATCAGGGGACTTCCGCAGAATGTTCGCACTTTGGTTAAGGCTAGTAAACCTGCAACGTTTGACTCAGCTGTGGAATTGGCCGAGATGGTTTATGAGAACCTTGCCACCAGTGAAGAGGAGAAGACCGAACCAAAGAGAAAGAACCCAACCCCAAACTAAAGGAAGCTAACGAAGAGGACCCACGTAAGAAGAAGGCAAGGCATGAGGAGTTCACTGTTTGTGAAAAATATGGAAAGAAACACCCGGGAGAGTGCATAATGGGATTAGGCCTTTGCTACAGGTGTGGAAAAGCAGGACGTTCCTCCTGGGAGTGCAAGGATCACCATAGGTGTCATAACTGTGGAGGGCATGGACACCTAGCAAGGGACTGTAGGAAGCCAAGGGACGAGTGCAGAGCAGAGAAGAATGCTTGAGACTTAACAAGTTTCCTCTGTTTGCTTAGAAAAGACCATTCAAGAAGGCTAGCTACTAACCATAAGTTTAATTTATGTTTGACTTATTAACGACTCAATGCGTGTTGTTTTATATTGAAGTTTAGACGGGTGTTTATTAATTACAATATGAATTGTCTTGAATATATATATATATAGTGTTCATTCTATGGATAATGGATAGTGTTTCTTCTATGAATAATATGTAGTATTCCTTCTATGGATAATGTATAAGGTTCCTTCTTGGATAATGCGATCCGTTCCTTCTATGGATAATGTATAGTGTTCCTTCTATGGATAATATATATAGAGTGTTCCTTCTATGGCTAATATATATAGATTGTTCCTTCTATGGAGAATATATATAGTATGGGTAATAGTAATGGTTCTTTTAATAGATATTATGTGACGTTCCTCTTAAGGATATTTATACAAGGTTAAAGTATTAATACTTGTTTTCGGATACGTGAAGGAATGTGTGAGAATCAATTGTATGTTGCCTGATTAACTAGAACTCACTCAACGTAGCTGACTTTTAGTATACACACGGGTAAATATGTTTAATGAGCTAGCATGAGGTGGGCACATGGCATGGATTGAATGGCTGGCATCTAGAGATGGAAGAGAAATGATGTTTTAAATATGATGTTGTATATTATGTTTTAGAGAAAAGATTGAATGTTTTGTATCGAATGAATAAAGTTAGCGTTTCCGCGAAAGATTTAATAAACTCTGATTTGTAGAACTTGTTTATGAGTAAATCCAACGTCCAAAGTAGGGCACCGGGATCGGGGCCTTACAAATATATAAATGAATATCATACACATTAAAATTTGTATACTAAAGAAGAACAAGTTATAATTTAATGTTTGTAAAAGTAAATACCTTCAAAGCAAGTGAGTTTAAGAAGCTACATACCATAAAGTAATCAAGGTAGCCGACACCAAGTGTTAATATAATTTCCATCATTTTATCATAAAATAAATTCCAAACGAAAAGTAAGATTATAGTCCGAAAGACACGCCACTGGACGAAGAAAAAAGTATAACAAACCCAACCTACATATTAGAAAATTGAAGGTAAAACACTCACGCTCTAAGAGATATAGTAGCAAATAACTTCACTATCGCAATTGCCACCCTGGATGTACACAATGAAAAATATAATTACATAACTATGATGATTAAGAAATGTTTATATGTAACATAAATGCATAATACAAAATTTATAAATTTGATTAAAAATATATACCAGATAAGTTAGAGTTGGAAATTTGACAGAGGCCTCAAAATTCTTTACATCATAAGTCAGGTGATCAGGAACACAGAAGAATCTCTATTCATGTGGGTTAACAGGTTCGAAAACAAAAATATCACCAAATACAAATTCATGTCTCTGAAGAAACTGATTCCGTCCATCAGTTAAAACATATTGATTGTTAATAAAATCAATATGTATGATATGGCCATTGTCGTTTGAATGATACAAAATAAAAAACTGATCCTCGGGTTCATTTTGAAATAAATGTTCACATATCTGAGGTGGAAGAACCTGAATTTTAAATGATCGTTACTTGTAAAAGAAACGTATATGGATCCAAATAAAATCAGTGAATCTAATTAGTAAGGCATACCATTTGCATTTGTGAAGGATCATAAAATACAATAACCGCAGGTACGTCCATTATCAATATATGTTGATCAAAACATTGAGTACAAGTTGTTATAACATATACACGAACTTGAAATACACAAATCAGGAAAACATATGTTACAAAAAATGAAGGTAACATCAATTCAAAATCTCAGCAACACCTGCTTACGAATAGTGTACTTTAAAATCACAATTTGGTATGTATTATTAATTTCATATACTCACATAGATTACACGATAAACTCATAGTGTAGCTCTACTTTACCGTTTACCATACACGTAACCTTTCAAGTATAATATGTAATGAGGTTTCACAGACACTCAATAATAGTGATTAGTGTTTATGTCTACTAAAAAATCAAAGAAAATTATTTACCAGAAACAACAAAGTAAAGTATTCATTGAAATCGGAGGTTGTATAATTTACAGAAATCGGTTCATCAAAATGTTTCGTTTACAGAAAATTGGGAGCTAAGTAATGTCGCTATGATAAAATAAGAGGCTACTAACAAAAGCGATGAAGTTCATTCAAAGATTACGTCCTCCAGTTGGTGAAGAACATACCTGAGTGTAGTGCAGCGGATTGAGAGATGAAGAAGATGAAAGGTTTTTGAATTGTGAGGAGTCCGATGAAGATATTATGTTTATAAATTTTATTTTGGTAAGATTATAATATTGCTATGTTAAGTTTCTAGAGTTTTAATTGTAAGAAATTGTTTAATCAGAATGACATATTTACATTCTATATTTTCTTTTGAAATGCCATATTTTAATTTAAGTAGTTAGTTTTTAATACAAAAAAATAATTGTCGGTATTGGTATCTGCTAGTTTACCGTTTAAGGAAAAACGGTTCAAAAAGAGATCTAAAATTTATTAGTCATTTGTAAATTTCTAGTTTGATTATGTTGGGTTTGAAGAAGAGGAACTCAGTCGCGAAACACCACACGTTTTGGTTGGTTTGATAAGTCTAAATGTTTAATATTTACAATCAAAATAGTTTTTGTCAAGCATAGATGTTTAAATATTCACAAGTTAATACTTTATTTTGAATAATATTACAAGTGTGATAAACTTATTCTTATATTAATGTTAATACGTTTTAAAAATACATAAATAAATAGTGGTATCACGTACATAAACGTTCGGTTGCGTATAACTATTGTAATCAATATTCTTTTATTTACTTTCATTTCCTTTTTACTTATTTGTTAACAAATGCATAGTGGTATACGCTGCTTAAACATTGGAGTTGAAAAAATTCTTGTAACATAAAAATATATTATAAAAATTGTTTAAATAATTTATTAAAATTTTGGTGTTGTTGGTTATGCTTGTTGGATAATTATTAGTGGCTTTCATAATAAAGTGTATAGTAGTAATTAATGGTATGAACTTAGATAAAGATGATGATTTATACTAATCACATTATAATTGATTTCACTTATAATGCATACATTATATTCAAAGTTACAAATAAAATACATTGCATGTTAAAGAGTGAAAGTGATTATTAAATTCGTTTGAAAAGATTTATCATCAATAAGTTTAGGAAATTAAGTTTAGGAAAATAGTACAACATAAGTTCTTCAACAAATATATGAAAAGATTGGTAATCATGAACATTCTACATGTAGATGTCCAAATTAGGTGTGGAATGTCACTTCACATTGCTTGTTGGTAGTACCAATGTAAGTAGTAATTTTAGTAGGATTACAATGATGAAGATTCCTTCACTGAAAGTTTTATAAAAAAAATGTTGTTGTAAACCAACATTAGAAAGGATATACAAAGTAGTTGGTATAAACTATAAACCAAGGAGAATAGACAATACAACTATTAAACAACACATAACATAAGGAAAAAACAAATTCATTGATATGCATATAAAATGCAAACACCACAAATAAAACCAAATTGTCAAAGTGAAATAAAGGACAGTAAACACAAACACATCCAAACTCAAACAAAAAAAAAACTAAACATTAATGCAAAAAGTTGCATTTATTATGAAACTTCCAAATCCGTCCATTTTAAAACTTTTGCATCACAACGGTATCTCCCTCACCAACATTGGTATCAACATTTGTTTCTTCATCAACCTTCGTCTTGGTTGCAGACATACCAGTGTCATCATCAACATCATAAGTGTCATCCAACTTCCGCTAGAGTTTTTCATCATTGATAGGTAAAGACAGAACCTTATCGTCAAGCGATGAAATACGATCAGGAATAACATCTTCAAAATTTGAAATAGGGGTGAGTTGATCGGACGAGGCGTAAACATATCCTACGAATACGTTTAACAAAAATGATTTTAGTATACACATTTAGATGTCGGGAAATATTATATGTAGCGAAACAGATAGATAGAAAATTGTTTGAAAATAAGGTCGTACCTTTTCGGTTGACTTCAGGCCAGAGGTTGATCCAATTGTTAAAGACTGATGGTTGTTAGGCTATACATGAATATAGACATAATGAAATAAGAATGAAATAAATACACAAATGGATTATGTACATTTGAATAAAATGCAAAACAGATGAACAACATGATACCTGACCATGAGCAAGCTGCTTATCAAGCTCATTAAGAACATCCTCGTCATCTGTTAGCTTGGTGACACCGTATACATCATATGAGTTTCTGATATAATGTTGAGTTCTTCAGGAAATGTTTGCATCGGATCAAGCTTCAACAAACAGTTAAGGAAATGATTGTAAGTACACATAATCGGAAATAAATTGACTTAAGTACAAAATATAAATTGACTTATTATATAATAAACTCATACCTCCACGTCAGTTTTCACAAATTGATCTGCAGCCTTATTGAACAACTGTTTAGCATCATGATCAAACAGCGTAAGCGAAACCACACCGGTGGTATCTTGGACACGAATTGGAATACGAAATCTGATAAAACAATGACGATTATTTAAAAAAGTTAATGAAAACAACAACAAAAAAATGTTATTATTTAATGAAAAAAATATTACTGTTGTAGATTTTAAACTTTTAAAATAGTACTTTGGTCCAGCGTTTACGCCAAGAGAATTACAATTTGTACTCTTACATTCATAAACCTTCACTCCGTCAAAAAAAACCGAAGAAACCTTACGACTACAATGTTTGCATCCATTGTAATACCATTCCTTGTTACCTACTATTGCCCTCACGGTACCAATTATGATGACGTTTTTAGCCTACAAACAAAAACATAATGGGGATTTTAGTAAAAGCACAACTTAAGATGAGACTTTGCAAAAACAAAAGGTTGATAACCTCCATAATGGTACAAAGATCACTAATTGAATAGAACGTAAAGTTCTTCAAAAACTCATCCTTTACAGTCAACATCATAGATGAACCAACCAGTTTAGGTATTTTGACATGGACTTGAGAGGATATTTCAGCCAACCTATCTATATTACATTATAATACATATAGGCGTCTCTTCATCTCCATGCTTTCTCTCTCTTAAGACGCTTTTAAAAATAAATGCTCATTCAAGCTTCCGGCTACTATCCCGGAGAAGGTTCACAATCCGGGGATTTCAATACAACAATCTGACGCCTTCATTACAATCATTAAAACCATCCATTATAATCATTAAATACATAATCAATGGACGGTTTAATAGGCCCTATTAAACCTCCCAGTTTCCACCTGCAAACCCCACATATCATTGCTGAAATCAAAGCTGTTTAGCTCTTCAGAGTGACGAATGTTATAATTTTTGGTAAGGTATTGTCTCGTGAATTCGATTGCATTACAGTTTTAAAGTAGGTCACGGAGTCGATATGAAGCTTTTAAATTCAAATTAAACTAATTAGGTATCTTATGGTTAGCGCTTCATTAAGATAACTTGTGAAGTTGCCTTACATTACAGTGATTGAACTGTATTTTGAGATCAATTAATGCAACTGATTTGTGTTAGTTTTGTATTTATTGTTTGATGTTAAGTGATGGCTATGGAATGACTGAAACATATAAATATCTATTAAAATTTGAAGCACTTATGTTAGAGATTTACTTGATTTAGTGTGATTGCAGACTTGACTGTTTGAATTAGGGTTTTATTGGCTAATTGGGATAACCCTCATCTGACTCATGATCAAAAATATGAACTGGCCCACTTGTTTATAATTCTAACCATTGGAAATATATTTTATATAACTATTTTTTGTTTAAAACGGGGCAGCTTGACCGCCATTTAAGAAAAACAATAGTAATTTGACCCGATACTAATATTCTACAACCCGGCCCGTTTAGTAGCGGCTTAATTTGCTAAATATTTTTAGCATAAAATAATTAAAGCAAGATTGGAGTTTAGGATATCCAATGTTGCAAACAATTTACTAATTTACTAAACTCACTTTCAAACATCTATTTATCATCATTTTAGGCACTTCTCTATTTCAAGCAACCAATGCAGGCAGGCAGTTTAAGTAATGTGTGCAATAACACCAAAAAGGTGTCTCTCCGTGTCCTGAATATCATTGCGTAGTTTTTAGGATAATACCTTAAAAATTCATATATTAGCCTATCTTTTTTTGTATGATTTGGATATATTGATGATAAGATTTTGGTATGGAGTCAGAGATCTTAATGTTAGGATATAATATTCCAAATGAAGCCACAAAGAGTTTACACACTGCACTTATTCTTTGTATTTCAGCTTATAAGAGTTAGATGTGTTTATTTAGTTTATATGAATTCTTTCGTATATTTTACACAAGCTCTACTAATTCTTTGAATTTATTTGTGTAATTTTAGGGTAGTGACGCTCGTAGATGGATTAGCACTTATATAGATTAGGGGTGTAAACAAGTCGAGCCGAGCTCGTGAGTAGTTTTATTATGAGAATATATTAAATGAAATTTAGATAATTTAGATAGGTATTAGAATTGTTTAGGTTTGTGACCCAACTCTATTTCGACACTCGCGACTCTCTTTCATCCACAAAAAGATTATTTTTATGTTTATTTATGTGCACATATAGATCAAGTAATATATGTGGTATTACTGTAATAATAAAATGAGTAGTTCAAAAGTTAAATCTCAACACTCCCCTTTTACTATGGTTGTGTTTTTCAAATAAATTTTGATGTGTAAAAAAGAGGCTGGGGTGATGTAGATTTTTTGAAATACCCTATGTTATGTTGTTTGTCTAGACCATGTTAGCTGCCACTAAAATCAAAGTCTTGACGCCTACAAAGGATGCATCATATGAAGGTTGCATAGGTTGGTTATTTTGTTATATCTTTATCATCTTTTTGTTTGTTTTAGTTATATTATGTCGCTTGTATTTGAAAATTTTATTACTTTTTTACTAGCCATAAATTTCCACATACCTGAATTTGTTCTACCTTTATAAATTTTATTACTTTATTTGTTAAGTGTTGTTTAAATCAGATCGTTTTCATACTTGCACAGACGACATTGGGTATTGATTTTACTTCAACAACATCCAATATCAAAAACTTGGAAGGGTTACATATTTGATTCACTTAAAGGTACAAAAGATCCTTCAGATTACAAGATTATAAAATTATTCGAAAAGGCCACTAAACAGAAAATAATGTGGGATGTAGTTATTGTAAGTTCTCTTTCATTCTTTACAAGTTGCTTATGTTTATATTTTAATTAACTATGTATATCAAACATAATCTATCTTTATGTTTTAGCTGGTAAATAAAACAAGAATGGTTCGACAAGACACAAGATGAAATTAACGGATTTGTAGAGCGTACTTTAAAGGTGTTTATATCATTATCTGTTGACCGTGAGGATGAGAAGGATAAATGAAGTATATTCGTATGCTATTTCTTTTATATTTTTTCTTTTCTTCTGTTATAAAAAATAATTGTAAGCACAACTGAATGAACCTCAGAACCCACAATCTTATTATTCTTTATATTGAGAGTTTATTACACGAATGGTTAAGTACTTAAGTTACTTTGACCTGTTCGTCCGTTCGGACCTCAAGGCCTATACGTGTGAAAGGGTTTTTTGACATCATAGATCACATAATGTTAGGTGTTTTTGCCTAACACACGCTTTTAGAAATAGCCCGTGAAACGAGACAAGCCCAATCCTAAAAAACTACTAATTGGCTGAGCTTGAACTTTAAGTTCAAGCTCTTGCAAATCAAATGAGCCGATACTGGTAAATGTGAAAGAGCTGAGCCTAAAGTTTTGTAAATAAAGTGGAAGTTAACGTATTAGCGCCCATTGCATTAAATTTGTGGTAAAATTACTTTAAGCTCGAGCTCTTGTAAGTCTAATACTGCATTTTTTTTTTGGCTACATAGGTTGCCATTCATCCAACTGTATGAAAGACATCTCATGGGCATGGGACCCCGACTATTTTTGTTTCTCAATCAGCTTGTAATATGAACTTAATATTACTAATCATGTTATTGTTTTTACTGTCAATAAAACAAGTCATATCCTAAAGTTATGCCACTTATATAAGGAGGTTATTCTCACACCCCAACCTACGACGGAACATGCCAGGGCGCGACATTGATTGTATCATAGCTCAGAAGACACTAAGTAAAATACACGTGTCAATATCTAAATTATTCATTCATATATCAATTTTCAAAAGCACAAACATTGTCTTAACAATAACGTTACAAATCAATAATTCAAGCATAAATAACTTAAAACAAAAAGGTGTTCTTCATTCATCAAGCAACCTAAGGTATCATCTAACTTCCAGTACTTGATTCATCCGATAAAGCTACATGCGCCATGCGTGAAAATATATATTTTGTCAACATAAAGTTGAGCAAGTAAACCACAGTTTTGAGTATATATAATAATAAAAGGACAATTCCATGCAATAATCATAAATTACTACAACTAGTAAACAATAAATGAAAGTTGTCTTTTCAACGGAATCGCATTGATAACGGTTTACTTCGACGGCGTATAATCATACTAATAAGGATGAGGATGAGGATGAGGACGAGGATGAGGTACCAACCAACATAAAATAAACACATAGTCACATTCGCACATAACAACTAATCGAGCAAGTACAATTATGCATATAACGGAATTGTAGTGAAAACAATAAATTGATTTTGAACGCATAACACCCCCAAAATTTGTAAAGCTGTAAAAAAGGGGGATGTGAATTTACTTACCTTATAGAGTAGGATAAACGAGGACGAGATAATAAAAGAAAAGGCTAGGATGGAAAAACGGTCAAGCTTCTCGAGGTTCACCGACAAATATTCCTAGTTGTTAAATGACAACACGAACTAAATATAATCATAACGAAATATAAAGATCTATAACGGGTTTTGAGAGTCGATGCAGTTGTGTGTGACATTAAAATATTGATAGTTACATTTTCGTTAATTACAAGGGTTATTATTATGTTTATTAATGTTGTTGTTGTTGTTGTTGTTATTATTATTATTATTATTGTTATTCGATTTAATATTATTATTTATGTTTGTTTTCTTTACATTAATAAAATAGATATTTAATACAACAATATATACATGAAGTCGTAAAAGCTAAGACGAAAATGAGTAGTTATAATGAACAAATTTACATACATGTATATTCATACATATATATACACACACACACATATATAAAGATTTTATGAAGAAAATTAAGGTTCAACGAGAAAACAACAAGGCTAGAGGTTCGGTTTAACAAATTTTCATTTATTAAATGTTATAGACATAAATTATTATAAATGAAAATTGTTTAAAAGAGTTTTAAAAAAAATAAAAATCAAAAACCGCATCCAGGGGGCTCGAACCCGCGCCTGGCTGGTTCTAAGAGTTTAGGCGAGCATGCACCAGCCATGGGCTGGTGCTACAACTTGTTAAAAGCACAGCCTCTGATATATATATATATATATATATATATATATATATATATATATATATATATATATATATATATATATATATATATATATATATATATATATATATATATATGCCAAAGAACCCCAAAATCAATATGAACCCTAATTCTGGGTTTGTTTAATTCGCTTATAGCTTATTCAAATTGAGTTAGGGCTGTTGTTTGTTGATTAAAAGCGACTAATAAGACATGTTTAATTACCGCAATTGATGAAGTAACAAGGGAGAACGGCCGTTTTAGGGTTTGCGGCTCAAGTGGAGATCAAAATTGATATTAACGAGCTCGTATGCTGCAAATATATTAGGGTTAAGATTTGCGCTGGTTTAAGGAGTGTGTATGCACAATTAATTGAATTTTAAATGGGTTTATTTAGGGTTTTAGGGACGAGTTCAGCCGCAGTTCGTTTTGGTATGTAAGCTGTCAATTCGTTAACGTTTACCATGAATAGAGTGTCGGTGTGACGCGTTTTTGTAGGTTCCCGGACGGATCACACGAGATATCCCGATATACTCAGGTGCGGAATCCCTGCGTATATCGTTACGGGTATAGAAACACAAACACACGAACACACAAAACACGATACGAACAAACTCACGTTATATTAATAACTCGAACCATGATACTTACAGACTCTCGACCTCACGTCAATAGACTTACTGAATTACACGTAAATAACCGACTCGATCAACAACCAAAACCAAAACCCGTAAACTATATAAATACTCGACAACTTCGCCTCAGGCGAAGTTGTCCATAACTTCGCTCGTTCAACAAGTTCGCCTAGGCGAACTTGTCAACAACTTCGCTTGGTTAACAAGTTCGCCTAGGCGAACTTGTCAACAACTTCGCTTTTACAAACAATTACATAAACAATATTACAGACTCGATTACAGACTTTAGACATATGAACTACTGACATTTATGCACCAACAGACTCCCCCTTGGCAGTAGCTTCATATCTTGATCTTTCAGCTCTTGTCTCGTAATCCTGTATCTTCATGCGTGCACTCCTTCTCTAACACACACCGTGACTACTCGCTGATATTTCCTTGCTTCATCCTTCCAAGCAGGAATATAGAATATCTTCTTCTCATTCAACACTTGCAGATCAGCTTTCGATAAGTTAACAAGATGCATCGGGTCGTACACCCTCAGCACTTCTTGTTCATCTTCGACTTCCATCACGGCTTCAGCAGTCTGGCAATCAACGTACCACCATTTTAGATTCTTCAACACATCTTGAGGCATAGTCTTCATTGGAACCTCCTTGATGCATCGGATCGGTTTGTACTTTATCACCATCCATGGCTTGCCATCTGCTCTCAATCCCCTCTCTGTATCCTCCACGAGCTTTCCCTTCTGTGGCTTTAATAGTTCAAACTTCTTTTCTTTTATGCTTTCTTTCCACACAATCTTCTCAATCATTCTCGCCATATTGTTGTCACTTCTGTTTATCAGGCCCAGCCTGGCCAAATCTTTCACCTCACATTCCGGCAACGTATTGAGAGATCTCAACATTCTTTTGAAGTATTGAATGCCATCATAACGCTTCACCACAAACAATTTTATCTGTTCATCATAAATCCAACAGATAATTCCCTTCTTCGACTCAGCATAGCCTTTGATGTTATAACTCTTCTTGAACATGGCTGGAACAGCAGGCTTCTTGGTCTTGATAAACCAATGAGCACAGCCTTCCTTCCACCTAGGCTGCTCCTCCCACTCAGTCTCATCCATCTCAGCACTCACGTCGGCTTTCTCAACCTCAGGGATCTCGTGTTCAACGTTTTCTTCTACTATCTCCCCCTCTTCTATTCCATCTTCAATCACAATCTGCTCACCGATCTTCTCAATCATATCACTCGGCAGCACATCTTCATCGAACAACACCTCATCACTGAACATGTCATCGTCAAGCTCTTTAAGCATCAATCACGTCATCCTCAACTAACACTACATCATCACCAGAACCACCAGCCACGTCAGTAGACTCCCCTCAGCTGTGAAAGTACCAAGAGCTTCAGAAGTTCTTGGCAGCTCACCACCTGCATCTTTCGATGCATTGGGATCATCGTCTCGGTCATTCCTCTTCTTCGTTCTGAGCTCGTCGCCCTTACAGCTCATCTCCCCCTGAGATGCCAAGAACTCCTTCAAGGCATCTATGATTTTCCCATTCTCAAACAGGAGGGATGCCTGTAGTTGATTTGCTTCCACTAGGCTTTGAATAGACTTTGATTGTTCTGCCACGATCCGCTCTAGTGAAGCTATTCTTTCTGAGTCTGACATTGGCGAAGGCGAGACTCCAGAAGCAGGCGTAACCGCAGGTGGTACCGTACCTGATAACCCTGCAGTAGTGATGACCGTAGACTCGACAAATCGTGCAACAACCACCGACTGAGTAAGCGTTTGCGGTGGTAGAGACACAATTTCTGGAGTCGACGTCTGGACGGTAGTGATAGATGGAATGCCAGCCGACGATGTAGCCACTACGGGAACAACCGCAGCGCTTGTACTTGACACCTGTATAGAAGAAGGAACAATAGACATACCAGACAGTGCGGCCGGAGCAAATCGTACAGTCCTTGAAGTCTCTCCAGCTCCCATGCCAGCACCTGTCCTTTCCCTTCTTGATCTTCTTATCAGCTTATGAATGTCCTCTTCCTCTTCCGACTCATCATCATCCTCCGTTCTCTTCCTCTTCCCGAACGTTCTTTCTCGAGACACCATCAACCGTCTCCCCTCATTCATAATCTCATCCAAATCGGAGTCAGCCATCGACGTAGCTGCTCTAGTCATACTCACACCCAAACCTTGTGCAGCCGAGACCTGCACCTCTTCAACGTGATCCATGTCAAAGTAGCCTTGACCTCCAAAAACAGCGTCAAGGTCTATATCCTCAGCAGTTGATACAACAGGCACAGCAGGAGCAGGAACAGCTTGAGTTTCTCTTGCCTGTTGCGGTCGAGGATCTCTGAACTCGTCCCCGCCAGCAGGAACATACTCTGGGTTAATCAAAAACCCAAATAGAGGAGTATGCCTGGGACGACGTTCAGGATTGCTCCTCGCACTTGACGTGCGGCATTGAGCAAAGATACGTTTGCTCACCGATTCCACGTATCTGATCGGGCGTCTCTGAGGTAGAGCCGGAGCGACATGGTTCAATATCATCTGGATGAACCGTGGGTACATAATGAACCGCTCCCGAGACATCGCCCTTCTTTGTCTGTCTATCTCGTAAAAGACCATTTGACTGAAGCTATAACGCTTGTTATAGGTCAGTGCAGTCATGGCAGACTGCATGGTCGCACCCATACCGTCTGTGCCCGCCTTCCTCCCCGACATGCACACGATCATAACGTGCATGAAGAAGCGCCACTGATCTAGAAGGAAACCCTTCCTCCTCTGGGTATCTCCTAATGGACCAGAGTAGCCCATTCGAAGAAATGCTCCATCACGAAAAGGAGCTACGAACTCTGTAGGATCGTCTCGAGTCTCCTCACCAAACCTTAATGCCACCCGGATCTGTTCAGAATTGAACTGAACCTGTTGATTGTTCACCGTAGCTCTCATCACCGGGGGCTCAACACGGCAGTCGTATTCGACCGTCTGCCAGAAGTCTTCGATATTCGGCAGAGATATCGGCAGTGTGTTGGTGATGGCATGAAAGATCCTCGAGCGCATGAGGAAGGTGATAATCTCGCGATAATCCTCAACGCCGCTCGCTTCCGGGTCAAGAGTGATGTACATATTGTGACCCGGGAAAAACTGTCTCTGATTGTCACCATCATCGCCTCCTGCACCTCCAGCACCAGCTATCGCAGCCATATCTGCAACAAACTAACCAAGTTAGAACGACACAAAGACATAGCACAAGTTCGCTTTGTTACCATAAGCGAAGTTGTGATAAACTCTGTATAGGCGAACTTAAAGTTGAGGCGAAGTTGGGAACAACTTCGCTTCAGCTTTAAGTTCGTCTAATTAATATTAAGTAAAATGGTCTTAGGCGAAGATGATGTTAACTTCGCCTCATCACAACATCGCCTCAGGCGAATTTAAGTTCCAGGCGAAGTTACGGATAACTTCGCCTCAGGCGAACTTAAGCTTCGGGCGAAGTTACGGATAACTTCGCCTCAGGCGAACTTAAGCTCCAGGCGAAATTACGGATAACTTCGCCTAAACCCTAACTTCGCCTGAATCTGAAACGGCGACAGTAAGATTCTGCAAACATCGAAATCCGATGTTTCGGCTAGTTTAGACGATTAAGGATCCTTAAAACAAGCTTTTTAAGGACATGTTGACGATCAGAATGGTGATTAACACGTGACAACAAGTTTTGGAAATCGGTTTGAAGGTCCGACGGTTCGAGGGTATTACCCGGGTCGAAACGACCCTTGATTAGCATGAAAGAACTTGTAATATATGATAAAACAACATCTCGAACCTTTGATCGGTGTGAAAATCGGAATAAATAACACGTAATCGAGGTTAATAACAAGTTCGCCGGAGAATAAGTTTGACAGTGGATATAAGTTCGCTGAAATTAATGAACAGATTGACTGTTGATAATCCTTTTATATGGGCGGAGTTATACAGGCGAAGTTAAGGATAACTTCGCCTAGGCGAAGTTATCCACAACTTCGCCTGTTCAATAACATCGCCTATATATTTACAAAATTTAACCTTATAAGTTTAACATTTTTCCAATTAAGATATAAAACTTTCCTTGAAGAACTAAATGACGTGATCAATTCTAAGTAACCAGTTAATAAATCATAAAACTATCTAAGTACAAAAACTTAAAAAATTTAAAGTATAAGGGATCAAATTTCAGTCTCGATAGGGACTGCTACGTTTTAGAAAAGATCCGAACAGGAATCATACTAACTACGTGACTGTCACATCGATCCGTGTTTAGCTGTATTATGACATATAGAGACAGGTTGTAAGCAGGTATAACTTAAGATGGTTTTCATCGTTTCTGTGATACGAGTTAGGTTCAATTAATCCTTAAAATTTAAGTGGGCAACAACTCAGAAATATTGATGCCTCCTTTCTATCCTCAAAGCGTATATGGCTTTCCCCAAGTCACCCCGAATTGACTTCGACCCATAGTGTCTGATTAAACATGTAAGTACTCTACTTCTGGTTCCCGTTCTTCTTCATACTCTAAGACTGAGAAGTCTTGATATTTCGTCATCTCTAAAATGTTTTAATAACTTCAAATATAAATATATATTTTTTTTTTCGAATAAACATAGACTTCATAGTAGAAATTAACTGCAAGTCCCGTATCTGGATCACTGCAGTATCTTGAGACTCTATCTTCACGGGAATCAGAACACACATGGGCTCGTGTATGACTGGGTAATCGCTTTTCTGCCTATCATTCGGAAAGATATATATGAAGACACGCAAAACTCTTAAGGAGTTTCCACGTAAAATCAAGTAAATTTAGTTTGTATCACATATACTTTTACGCACCATAAAAAGTTACCATGACATACAATGACTGTCCTAAAGCCTTTTAAGCCTAATAACTTCACTAGTTAAGCACACAGAATTAGTATATCTATCATTTTCCAAGGTTGGATCAATTTTCCGTTTAACATAGCTAACGAACTTCTTACGAAGTAACAGACTTGAAAAATAATTTCATTTCCCTTTGTTTTTCAAAATTTTAGCAAAAATCGCCCCGACCAAAACAAAGTCTTCAGGTAAACGGCTATCCCGAAGATCCAATGGATCAGCTGGACCGACCACATACTCGTATATGTCCTTCTAACTAAGTATGATCGACTCATTTTAAGCGAAAGAACGAAAAACTCATCATAAACCGCCCCGGTCACTATCAGTAATCTGGTTAATGGCTATCCTCAAAATCTACAAGTAGAAAATGAGGACCAAAACATATCCGAAGACATGTCCTTCAAACTGATGTAACCGACATATTTTTAAGCGATTAGTGACGTTTTTTTTTTTTTTTTAGCACAAGAAAAGCATGGTTACTCGGGATTGATCATCCCATTCAGTTCAATAAGGTTTTGAAATCTGGATTTGTCAAACGCTTTAGTGTATAAATCAGCGAAATTATCAAGCGTATCCACCTTTTCAAGAATTATCAGTTTCTTCTCAGCACAATCCCGTATGAAATGATGACGTATGTCAATGTGTTTAGTTTTACTATGTTTCACGGGATTGTTAGTCACTGAGATAGCAGCTGTGTTATCAATGCAAATAGGAGTAAGTAAGAAATTCAGACCATAGTCGCGCAATTGTTGTTGTATCCAAAGAACCTGAGAGCAGCAGTTGGATGCAGCCATGTATTCTGCCTCACAGGTTGAGATTGCGACTGAAGTCTGCTTCTTGCATTGCCATGACACCAATCTGCCACCAAGAAACTGACATCCTCCAGTTGTTGACTTCCGACTCTGATTGCACCCTCCATAATCAGAATCCGTGTAAGCGACCAGCTCCAAGTCTCCTCCTTTCGAGTACCACAACCCCAGCTTCGGCTTGCCCTTGAGATACTGCAGTATCCTCTTTGCACCTTTCAAATGAGATTCTTTTGGATTTTCCTGAAAACGTGCACAGAGACAAACAGCAAACATTATATCAGGCCTAGATGCAGTTAAGTACATTAAAGAACCTATTATTGCCCGATATTGAGTTGGGTCCACATCTGCATCACCGTCTACTTCAGCACCCAATTTGTGATTGACGCAGATTGGAGTATCATATGGAGAACTGTCCTCCATCTTGAAGCGCTTGAGCACATCATGAACATACTTCGTCTGATGAATGAACATCCCGTCCTTCCTCTGATCAACCTGCAATCCTAGAAAGAAAGTTAGTTCACCCATAGCACTCATTTCAAACCTTTTCTTCATGACGGCTTCAAACTCCTGACACATGGAGACTTTTGATGCAGCAAATATAATGTCATCCACGTAGACTTGTACTAGCAGGATGTCGCTTCCATCTCTTTTGAAGAACAACGTGCTATCAATTTTTCCTCTTTCAAAACCATTCTCGAGCAAATAATCTGATAAAGTTGAATACCAGGCACGAGGTGCCTGATGTAATCCATACAACGCCTTGCTCAACTTGTATACGCGATCTGGAAAGTCTGGGTCAGGAAAACCCGGAGGTTGCTCAACATACACAACCTCATCAACTTTCCCATTCAAAAACGCACTCTTCACATCTAGCTGAAACACCTTCATATTTTCATACGCAGCAAACGCCAAAAACAATCTTATGGCTTCCAACCTAGCGACAGGAGCGAACACTTCGTTATAATCAATCCCCTCTTGTTGATTGAAACCTTTCACGACAAGCCTCGCCTTGTTTCTTATAATGATCCCCTTATCATCTCTCTTGCACTTGAACACCCATTTTGTGCCTATCGCATGCACATTCTTTGGTTTTTCAACCAAAGTCCAAACTTCCATCTTCTCGAATTGAGCTAACTCTTCTTGCATGGCCTCGACCCACGAGCTGTCCTTTAAAGCCATTTGATAATTTTTCGGTTCAATTTGGCTTATAAAGCAGGTATACAGGCATTCATTGATTATTCATGTCTCCTTAATGCTTGTATAAACACAGGTGTGTTCATTCAAGCTACTTCTCGTTTGTACACCTGAGGACACATCACCAATCACATTATCCAAAGGGTGATCTTTATGAATTCTCGTGGTCGGAACAGAACCGACATGCAAATTATCTTCCAAATTAGAAGAGATCTCATCAATGGTTGTTTCATGCTGAGAGTGAAAAGGATTGATAAATTCTTCTTCAGTTGAGGCAGCAGGGGTACCGATAGTGTTTGATGAGGAAGGTTGACATTTCTCAATCAGCTGTCTTTGCAATAGATTTTCTTCCTCATCGAGTATCATCTTCGTCGCAGCTCTTTCTTCTTCTTCAGAAATTTCCAAATCTGGTACGTTAAACGACTTAAAAAGCTTAATATAGTCGAAAAGCTCAGCAGGTCCATTGCTAGGTTTTGGTGATTGGTAACTTGTGATGTCAGTGTTACACACCACCTCCACCTTGCAAGTCGAAGTATTGAAGACCCGTCTGTTGGGAGTACCAACAACGTAACCGACTAAGATTCCTTCTTCGGCTACTTCCCCAAATTTAGAATTTTTCTTCAAGATCGAACAAGGGGACCCGAATGGTTCAAGACCACTCAAGTTGGGCTTCCTTCCATGCATAAGCTCGTAGCAAGTTTTACCAAGTCTCTTAACGGTTAACACCCTATTCAGAACATAGCAGGCTGTCGCAACCGCTTCAGCCTAGAACATCACAGGAAGCTTCGAATCTGCCAGCATAGTCCTGGCTCCTTCAATTAAAGTTCGGTTCTTTCTTTCAGCCACTCCATTCTGTTGTGGAGTATATGGAGCGCTGTATTGATGTTCGATTCCTTTCTGAAGACAGAAGATCTCCATTTCAAAGTTCTTGAACTCCGTCCCATTGTCACTTCTGATGAACTTAACTGTTTTACTCATGACGTTCTCAACTTTAGTAATCAAATTCTTCACCATTTGAGCCGTCTCATCTTTCGATTTCAGAAAATATACCCACGAATATCGCGAGTAGTCATCAGTGATCACCAAGCAGTAAGAAGTACCTCCTAGACTTTGTACATTCACTGGACCGAAGAGATCCATGTGAAGCAGTTCTAGAGTACTAGCAATAGAGTTGACCTTCTTGGTGAGATGGGATTTCTTGTGTTGCTTTCCCTTCTTGCATGCAATACATTTGTCTTCAAAGTTAAAACTTTTCAAGGGAACACCCATCACAAGCCCATTTTTGACAATGTGGTTCATCTTCCGAAGATGAATGTGCCCCATTCTCCTGTGCCATAGTTCGGATTCCGATTCGCTTGCTTTCGTCATTAAACATGATTCTCCCGTGGCCATTTCAGTAGACCTCATATCCATCACATACGTGTTTGTATCACGTGGAGCTTTCGTCACTATCCACTCGTCTGGTATCTGAAAACCAGGCTTCAACACGATCGCCTCATTCTTCGTGAAATGAACAGTGTAATCCTTATCACAAATCTGCGACACACTCAGCAGATTGTGCTTCAACTCTTCTACAAAGTTAACATTTTCAAGAGTTATTTTCCCGTTGGACACCGTTCCTTTTCCAGTAATTCTTCCTCCACTTTCACCAGCAAAACTAACTCTCGCTCCTTGAACAGGTTTTAAGTTGTGCAACAAGTATTTGTTGCCCGTCATGTGCCGGGAACAGCCGCTATCTACAATCCAAAGACTGTGGGCAGCCCTGTTCAACTGTTCCTGCACAATAAAGCAAATGATTAGAATCTAGGGACCCAAGACCAAATGGTCTTGGATCTATACATCCCGTACTTCTGCTTTCCAAAGTTAGCATTTGGATAATTCCTGTCAGTCCTAGTAGGAAATCTCCTTGGAAATTGAGTGTGAGGCCTTCCAAACCTATGTACATTGAAAGTATTATATCTTGTGGTTTGGTTATTAGCATTGTTAAACTGAGGTTTGTTTATGTGAAAACCTGAATTAGTTACATTTCGGAACTTTGAAGAGTTTTCATTTTTAACAGTATTAAAATTACCAGTAGACTTATGCTCAGTTTTAATAGGCCTCACGCCTCTGAATTTTGGCGTCAGAGGACAATCTGCAACAAGATGTCCTAACTTATTACATCTAAAACAACACCTATACTCCATTTTCTTTTCAAAGGTTGTTTTGGATGTCGAGGCAGTGTTACCGGCCGTTCGTCTCACATAAGGTGGGACGTACGGGTTGAGTGGAGTACTCTTTTTAGAAGTTTTGTCTTTTTCTCCACCAGTGTGTAACACTACCTTCTCATTTGTCTTACCCGATTCGGACAACTTATCCGAATCCGATGAGACTGGACTCGTGACAGAAATATTTACACTTGAAACAGGCGAACTCGTTTCGCCACTACTAACACTTGGTTCTTTACTCGTAACCTTGATTGGAACTGTCTGAGGAACTTCAAAATCAACAGATTTCTGAACACTAGGGTTAAAAGTATAATTGTGGTTATAAGGTGGTGGAACCTCGTGATAACCAATTCCTCCTCTCTTTGTAGAGGTACCTTGATCACTAACAAGGTGATCAAGGATAGCTGAGGAATTTCTGAACTGTTCAAGTTTTCGGTTCAGTTCCACCACTTTCACCTGGTGGTCAGCAATCTGCTTTTCTCGTTCAGCAATCAGTTTAGTCTTTTCTTCTAAAACCTCATAACTTAGATCAATTACTTCAATTTTTTCAGCAAGTTTAGTTTTTAAGCTTTTAACATCTTTTTCACATGCTTTAATTTTAACTTTGTAACTGTTTTCTCTTGCTTTCGTAAAGTGATGATCTTCTTTAAGAGTTTTAAATTCAGCATCTAAACGAACATACTAATCAGTTATGGTAGCAAGTTGCTCAGACAAATTCTCACATTTAGTACAAAAGGATTTAGAACTTACCTCGGAGATTTGATCATTGTTATCTGCCATGAAAGCTCTTTCCTTACCAGTAGCTTTCTCTTCTCCGTTAGTCTTCTCACGTTCTTCATTCTCAACCTTAGCCATATTTGTCTGTTCACTAGTTTCATTCAAATGCAGGTTCCAGTTGTATTCACCTGCTTCTCTGGACAGCATGGCATTGATTTCCCTATTATTCCCAGTGTGCTGTGCAGGCCGGCCTTGACCACGTTCAACTCTCTCGTTTCTGCAATCTTTGGCAAAGTGCCCGTTTTGTTGACAGTTATAGCACCTCACCTTAGACTTGTCGAATCCTGGCCTGCCACCAACAAACTTTCTCCCTGTCTTTCTCATGAACTTCTTCACTCTCCTCACTATCATGGCCATCTGCCATTGTAAATCCATCTCCTCCAGATCATCAGCATCGATCTGGTCATAGTCTTCATCTAGCATCGCTGGATCAACCACCTTTCCTTGAATATAGTTTTCATATGAAGCAATAAATGAAGCATAGAGGCCAAACTGCTCTTCAGCAGATTTGACGCTCATTGGCATCTTAGAGTAATTATTGCTTGAGGAACTTGAAGATCCATTACTCTTGCTTGCTGTCTGTTGAGTACCACTTGATCCACCCGCAACAAAGCAAACATCCCCATTTGAGTTTACTGACACACGCCCCTCCTGTGAAGAATTTGCATCTGACTCACCCTTCGAGTAGTAGGCGGCAGAATCAGTCTTTGAACTTGTATTGGAGTTTACTTTAGCACCGTACATGCCTGGATCTTGAACCTGATCCATAGATGTTTCTTTTCTTACCATATTAAGCTCAAAAGTTCTGAGCTTGTTTACAGCGGTTTCAAGATCATAAGTAGAGAAGTCCTTGTCCTCCCTCATTAGTACAGTATACATCTCCCATTTTGGTGGGAGAGCATCGAGAAGTTTTTTCACAATCTCTTCTTCTTGGTAGGAAATGGAGTAGTTACTCAATTCAGTCATTAGATGATAATATCGAGTGATAATATCATCAAGAGATTCGTTCTTTAAGTACTTAAAGACTGAAAATTGAGTTTTAAGCAGCTTTATCTTTGAGGCCCGAATGCCTACATTTCCTTCGAATCTGCTCTCAAGAGCTTCCCAAAGCTCTCTAGCTGATGTATACTTTCTGAAAGTATGGAGGATCTCCTGTGGAAGAGCCATTGTGATTGCTGCATGAGCCTTGCTTTCGGCTTCATACATCTTCTTCTCCTCCTCTTCCATTTTACTGTATTTCTTGATTTGGTCTCGACCCTCATACTCCATGATTGGTGGAATATATCCATCTTGGATGCATACCCACATCTTCGCATCCTGGTACTTAACGTATTGTATGAACCGATCCTTCCACGCGACAAAATCGGTTCCCTTCAGCAACCTCGGGGCCTTTGTAGCTGACCCCGCTTCAACTTCCATCTTGACAAGCTCCGAAATGTTGATTGACGACATCCTTCTTGAAGACAAAGAAACCCGAAAAATTCTTAAAAGGGCAAAGTTAGAAAAATTTCTTCGAAACAGTACTGTAGGCGAAGTTAAGGATAACTTCGCTTAAGTAATAACTTCGCTGGATTCTTCTTAAATTCGCGTGACTGGGCGAAGTTGAGAATAACTTCGCTTAGAGTAAGCGAACTTAGAAAGTAAGCGAACTTGAAGAGAACTTCGCTGAACTAGGCGAACTTGAGAAGAACTTCGCTGAGTTAGGCGAAGTTGAGGAGGTAGGCGAAGTTGTGAATAACTTCGCTTCTCCTTATATCTTCGCTGAAACCCTACGAATCCTGACGGGAACTTCGCCTGATGAACAGCAACTTCGCCTGATGAACTGAAACTTTCTGCGGAATCCCTGCGTATATCGTTACGGGTATAGAAACACAAACACACGAACACACAAAACACGATACGAACAAACTCACGTTATATTAATAACTCGAACCATGATACTTACAGACTCTCGACCTCACGTCAATAGACTTACTGAATTACACGTAAATAACCGACTCGATCAACAACCAAAACCAAAACCCGTAAACTATATAAATACTCGACAACTTCGCCTCAGGCGAAGTTGTCCATAACTTCGCTCGTTCAACAAGTTCGCCTAGGCGAACTTGTCAACAACTTCGCTTGGTTAACAAGTTCGCCTAGGCGAACTTGTCAACAACTTCGCTTTTACAAACAATTACATAAACAATATTACAGACTCGATTACAGACTTTAGACATATGAACTACTGACATCTATGCACCAACAGTTTTTGGTCAACAATTGATTTGGCAAGATTAATTACTTGATTTAACCCGTGAATTATGGTCCAAGAAAGGAGGGTGGGTGTGCGTCGTCGGTGGTGGGAAAGGAAGAAGAAGGAAGGAAATAATTTGAATAATATTTGTTAATCGGTCCTGGATCTATGGTTGGTGGTTCAAAAATGAATTAAAGTTAGTAGAGGGGTTTATTTTGTAAATGAATCATAGTTATAATCAAATAGAAATTAAACAAATAAAATAATAAACACAAATGCGCAATTTATTGATAGAATACCCGAACCCGAACACGGGTCGGGTAATGGTTACAAAACTCAAAGGGAATGGAAAACCCGAAATGTTACAGCATTCACTACTTTACGAAATTTCGTCCCGAAATTAGGAATTAAGTTGTACCGAAGAGGTGCGGGTTCTTGGACTCCATTTGGTCTTTACGTTCCCAAGTGAACTCGGGACCACTTTTAGATTCCCAACGAACCTTGACAAGCGGAATACGGCTACGCTTGGTTTCTTTGTCCATATGATTCACGATTTCAATTGGTTTCTCGACAACGCGCATAGACTCAATAATTCGAACTTCGTCGAGGGGTATGTGGAGATTCCCCTCGGCTAAGCACTTCTTGAGATTGGAAACATGAAAAGTTGGATGAACATTGGAGAGCTCTTCGGGGAGATTGAGACGATACGCAACTTTACCAACCCTTTCAATGATCTCAAGCGGGCCAACAAAACGAGGAGATAATTTGTTCCTTTTGCCAAAACGAACTACCCCTTTCCAAGGAGATACTTTAAGGAGAACTTGGTCACCAACATTGAACTCGAGAGGTTTACGACGCTTATCGGCGTAGCTCTTTTGACTGCTACGAGCGGCAAGAAGATTTTGACGAATAAGAGCGATTCGATCGGAAGTTTCTTGAACAAGCTCGGCACCGGTGATTTGCGATTCACCAACCTCGTTCCAACAAATCAGGGAACGACATTTTCGGCCATAGAGAGCTTCAAAATGTGCCATGCCAATACTAGTGTGAAAACTATTATTGTAGGAAAACTCTACAAGTGGTAAGTGAGTATCCCAATTTCCACCAAAATCTAGTATGCAAGAGTGGAGCATATCTTCGAGAGTTTAAATTGTTCTCTCAGATTGACCATCAGTTTGCAGGTGATAAGCGGTGCTTAGATCAATACGGGTACCTAAGGCGGTCGGCAACGATTTCCAAAAATGAGAGGTAAACCTACCATCACGATCAAAGATAATGGTCAATGGCGTTCCATGGCGGAAAATGATGTTCTTGAGATAGATTCGGGCTAATTCTCTTACGGGGGACTTTTCACAGAACGGTATGAAATGAGCCGAATTGGTCAACCGATCGACAATTACCCAAATACTATCATTGCGGCTTTGAGTAGTGGGGAGTTTAGTAACGAAATCCACGGCTATGTCTTCCCATTTCCAAAGGGGGATCGGAGGTTGCTCGAGCAAACCAAACGGATTTTGATGCTCGGCTTTAACCTTAAAGCAAGTGAGGCATTTAGATACATACACCACAATATCTTTCTTCATTCCCGGCCACCAAAACATGGTACGAAGATTGGCATACATTTTATCCGCACCGGGATTAATAGAGTATCGTGACTTATGAGCTTCATCGAGGATGAATATGCGAAGACCATCACGATCGGGAACCCATAAATGGTCCAAATAATTGAGTAAGCCATTATGTTTGGTTTCAAGTTGGATTTCGGCGCCACACGACATGTCGTCTTGTAAGTTACCCTCGGTGACGGAGACGTGTTGTGCGTCGAATATACGGTATTCGAGGTCAGATTGGATGGTGACACAATGGAGTAAGACGGATTTAACATGACTCTTACGACTAAGAGCATCGGCCACAACATTCGCTTTCCCGGGGTGGTAGCGAATTTCGCAATCATAATCGCTTAACAATTCAGCATATCATCTTTGCCTCATATTGAGGTCCTTTTAGTCGAAAATGTGTTGTAAACTTTTATGGTCGGTGAAGACCAAACATTTCATGTCGTAAAGGTAGTGTCTCCAAATTTTCAAGGCGAACACGACCGCGCCAAGTTCGAGGTCGTGCATCGTGTAATTTTTCTCGTGCACCTTGAGTTGACGCGAAGCGTAAGCAATGGCCTTGTCTCGTTGCATAAGAACACAACGAAGACCTTGAATAGAAGCGTCACAAAAAGCAAGCCCTCGGGAAGAGGAAGGATTGGAACATTGCAAAGCATGTCCTTAAGAGTTTGAAACGCTTCCTCTTGATCGGAACCCCATTCGTAAACTTTCCCTTTGTGGGTTAGTACGGTAAGGGGTGAAGCAATCTTCGAAAAGTTGCGGATAAAACGACGGTAATACCCCGCTAAACCAAGAAATGAACGAACCTTGGTTGGAGAGGACGGGGTAATCCAATTTTTAAAGGCCTCAATTTTAGTGGGTTCAATGTGAATACCCTTGGCGTTAACGATGTGGCCCAAGAATTGAACTTGCTTTAGCCAAAATTCGCATTTGGAGAACTTAGCGTAAAGTTGTTCCTTTCGTAACAAGTCGAGAATGGCGCGCAAATGGTCTTTGTGCTCGGTCTCGGATTTAGAGTATATCAAGATATCTTCGATGAAAACAATCACGAACTTGTCAAGGTAGGGTTTACAAACACGATTCATAAGGTCCATGAAAACGGCGGGAGCATTAGTCAACCCAAAAGGCATAACTCGGAACTCAAAGTGGCCATAACGAGTACGGAAGGCAGTCTTGGGTATGTCATCTTTGTGGACACGGAGTTGGTGATAACCCGAACGGAGATCAATCTTAGAGAAACATGTGACTCCTTGGAGTTGATCGAAAAGATCATTAATACGCGGAAGGGGATAATGATTCTTGATAGTAAGCTTGTTGAGCTCACGATAATCGATACACATACGAAGAGTACCGTCTTTCTTCTTAACAAACAAGACGGGCGCACCCCATGTAGACGAACTCGAGCGAATAAAACCCTTTTTCCGTGATTTCTTGGATTTGGTTGGAGAGTTCTTGCATTTCGGAAGGCGCAAAACGGTAAGGTGCTTTGGCTACGGGGTTTGCTCCGGGTACAAGATCAATACGGAACTCCACTTGATGAATGGGAGGGAGTCCGGAAACGTCATCGGGAAAGACTTCAGGGAAGTTGGGGACAACCGGGATGTCGGAAAGTTTCTTTTCTTCATCGGATTTTGTGTTGACGTGGGCTAAGAAGGCGACATACTTATTGTGTAAGTAACGTTGGTCTTCGAGGCACGACATGAGGTTTAGCTTTGAGAATGGTCTTTCTCCGGGAACATTTAGAATCACGCCCCCATCGATAGGGATTCGAATGAGTTTCTCAAAACATAAAATTTCGGCGTGGTAGAGGGAAAGCCAATCCATACCAATGATAACGTCAAAGCTACCCATTTGCATAGGGATAAGGTCGATAGAGAACTTTTGCCCATTGAGAGTAATCGTGCAATTTCGAATGACGGAGTCAATAGTGATCGAACTACCGTTGGCTATCTCTACCATGAAGGGCTTAGATAATTTACTACGGGGCACATCAACTACGTATTCAAAATCAAAGGAAATGAAACTCATATCGGATCCCAAATCAAATAGTACCGAAGCATGGTGCTTGTTAACTATAAACGTACCGTTCACCACATCATTCAAGTTTCGGGCTTGATAAGCATTAATGGTGAAAGCTTGTCCTTGAGTTCCTTGAGGTGCTTGGTTTGAGAGGCCGAAGCTTGAGGTGTTGGAGCTTGATAGGATTGCATGACCATGGGTTGAGCTTGAAGAGTTGGAGGAGCCATGAGTTGGGGTACTTGGGGTTGATAAGTTTGCACTTGATAGGCTTGGGAGGTGTAGTAGGGTTGTGGTGCAACATAGGTTTGCTAGGCTTAAGCGAGTCGAGGACACGTGTTACGGAGGTGATTTGGGTCACTGCAATTGTTGCAAGCCCTAACGGGGTTAATGAATGGAGCACGAGGGATGGCTCGGTTGGGTTGGTTTGTCGGTGCGAACCGCGGGGGAGCGGCTTGCACACGAGGTGCTTCTCGACAATATTGGGTGAGGTGGCCGAATCGGTGGCAATTGGTACACACCCAACAAGCGGCTTGGGCCGGGTGGTGGCGTTGGCAAGTGTTGCAATACGGGTGTGGGCCGGTGTAGGGCTTCTTGTTTGGAGGGGCTTGTTGGGCTTGTGGTTGGGCTAAGACATAATTTTGAGAGTTGGGTTTTCTCTTGTTGTTGCGGTAGTGAGATGAGTTGTTGTGGTTGTTATTGTTATTCTTGGGGGATTCGGGCTTGGATTCCTTAGTGGGCTCAGGTGTGGGCTTATCATTGGGCTTCTTGGAATTCTTCCGTGTCAAGGTCCCGGCCTTAACGTGGTTCTCGGTGAGGGTACCGGCTAGAGTGATGGCATCATGGAGGGTTTGAGGGTCACGACTTAGAACAGAATCTTGGATTTGCATAGGCAAACCCGAGATGTACTTGTCGATTGCACGTTCAATGGGAGTGACCATGTGGGGAATGAGGAGGCTCATTTCATGGAAACAATCGTTGTAGATGGTGTCATTACCACTTTCTTGTTTCAAATTCCAAAATTTCTCTTCTAACTTCCAAAGCTCATGTTTTGGGCAGAACTTCTTGAGCATGAGTTTCTTGAGGTCATCAAGGCCATGGCAACCTCAGCGCCAAGCATGCGCTTCTCACCGTTCCACCAGTTGAGGGTATTCTTCTTGAGTAGCTCGAGGCATAAGTGGTTTTCTTGTCCTCGGGACATTCACAATGGAGGAACACAGTCTCCATTTCTTCGAACCATTGGATGAGAATGGTAGCACCGTCGATACCGAAGTATTCCGGCGAGTTAGCACTCTTGAATTGTTTGAGGGAGCAAGCAATCGGGTTCGGAGTTATGGATGATGTAGGAGTATTCACAGTTTGCAATTGAGAGATGATCATTGGGAGGGCTTCCACGATGCCCTTAGAAATGCAGGATGACATACTGCGGCCAGAGTTGTCGGTGCGACGGTTACGGTTGATGAGGCGAGAAGACATACTACAGGGGTAAAAGGTGTAAAAAAAATCGTAAGACTCGAGTGAATGTTGTAAGTATAGAAATTGATGAAATATAGTAATCGTGCATTGGGATTGGGATTGTGTTTGAGGTTGAGAGTTTCATTACTTATGAGACTTGATTATACAACATTTTATCATCTTTAACATTTTGAGAGAAAAAAAAATAATAAATATATATAACAACATAACTTGAATTAAAATACATGGGTTCATTTGTCTGTTAAGGCTTCATGAACCACCACGGGTCCTTCCAACAGATGAAAAATATCGAACACCAAACAAAATCAATCGAAAATCGAATTTGAAAGGGGTGTTGAGGTAGATGGTTGAAGTAGTTCGGGAATCACCCCATTGTACAAACTTCATCCATCTGTTCAATAAAACACAATTTAAGGATGTGATCGTCACATGACCACGTTTGATACAATGAGGGTAGTAGATTCGGGTACGTTTGGTGTGATATGCTTTGGCCTAATAAGTTCGACACCCTTACCGAACACTCCAGGAAGGCAACCAGGTCTCGCGGTTGATTGAGATTTATACGCATTGAACTTCCTTAGGCTCGCATGCCTTGGTGTCAAGGGTTCGGTAAACAAGTGTGTCCCTCTTCCAGTTACTACATATCCATCCCACGAGTCATCCTCAAGGAGAGGGGAGTAAAAAGGTGGGATTTCTTAAGGAATTTCCCGGTTAAAACTCGTTCTAGAGTTTTAAAAAAAATTTAGAGTGAGGCATAGCCTCATAATAAGTGTGTGCTTTTGTGTAAAGTTGTATATGATAACAATATAAATATGCTAAGCTATGTACAAAAATTTAAACAAATAGGGTGCACGTATAGGAACACGTATAGGGACCCTAAGCATGCTACTAAGTAGTTACGTCTAACCACCTATCTTATAGCCTTCGGATCTGATACCAATCTGTCACACCCCAACCTAAGACGGAACATGTCGGGACGTGACATTAATTGTATCATAGCTCAGAAAACACTAAGTAAAATACACGTGTCAGTATATAAATTATTCATTCATATATCAATTTTCAAAAGCACAAACATTGTCTTAACAATAACGTTATAAATCAATAATTCAATCATAAATAACTTAAAACAAAAAGAAGGTGTTCTTCATTCATCAAGCATCCTAAGGTATTATCTAACTTCCAATACTTGATTCATCCGATAAAGCTACCTGCGTCATGCGTGAATATATATATTGTCAACATAAAGTTGAGCAATTAAACCAAAGTTTTGAGTATATATAATAATAAAAGGAAAATTCCATATAATAATCATAAATTACTACAACTAGTAAATAATAAATAAAAGTTGTCTTTTCAACCAAATCGCATTGATAACGATTTACTTCGACAGCGTATGATCATACTAATGAGGATGAGGATGACGACGAGGATGAGGTACCAACCAACAAAAAATAAACACATAGTCACATTCGCATATAACGACTAATCGAGCAATTACAATTATGCATATAACAGAATTGTAGTGAAAACAATAAACTGATTTTGAACGCATGACACCCCCAAAATTTGTAAAGCGGTAAAAAAGGAGGATGTGAATTTATTTACCTTATAAAGTAGGATAAACGAGGACGAGATAATAAAAGAAAAGGCTATGATGGAAAACGGTCAAGCTTCTCGAGGTTCACCGACAAATATTCCTAGTTGTTAAATGACAACACGAATTAAATATAATCATATCGAAATATAAAGATCTATGACGGGTTTTGAGAGTCTATGCGGTTGTGTGTGACATTAAAATATTGATAGTTACATTTTCGTTAATTACAAGGGTTATTGTTATGTTTATTAATGTTGTTGTTATTGTTGTTGTTGTTATTATTATTATTATTATTATTCGATCTAATATTATTACTTATGTTTGTTTTCTTTACATTAATAAAATAGATATTTAATACAACAATATATACATGAAGTCGTAATGAACAAAAGTTTGGGTTATTAAGCGAGTTATTATCGCATACATATATATTCATACATATATATATACACACAAACACACATATATAAAGATTTTATGAAGAAAATTAAGGTTCAACGAGAAAACAACAAGGCTAGAGGTTCGGTTTAACAAATTTTCGTTTATTAAATGTTATAGACATAAATTATTATAAAAGAAAATTGTTTAAAAGAGTTTTAAAAAAATAAAAATCAAAAACCGCGTCTAGGGCGGCTCGAACCCGCGCCTGGCTGGTTCTAAGAGTTTAGACGAGCATGCACCAGCCATTGGGCTGGTGCTACAACATGTTAAAAGCACAGCCTCTGATATATATATATATACAGATATGCCAAAGAACCCCAAAATCAATATGAACCCTAATTATGGGTTTGTTTAATTCGCTTATAGCTTATTCAAATTGAGTTAGTTCTTTTGTTTGTTGATTAAAAGCGACTAATAAGAAATGTTTAGTTACCTCAATTGATGAAGTAACAAGGGAGAACGGCCGTTTTAGGGTTTGCGGCTCAAGTGGAGATCAAAACTGATATTAACGAGCTCGTATGCTGCAAATAGGTTAGGGTTAAGATTTGCGCTGGTTTAAGGAGTGTGTATGCACAATTAATTGAATTTTAAATGGGTTTATATAGGGTTTTAGGGACGAGTTCAGCCGCGGTTCGTTTTGGTATATAAGTTGTCAATTCGTTAACGTTAACCATGAATAGAGTGTCGGTGTGACACGTTTTTGGTCAACGATTGATTTGGCAAGATTAATTACTTGATTTAACCCGTGAATTATGGTTCAAGAAAGGAGGGGGGGTGCGTAGGGCTGTCAGTTTTACCCGAAACCCAACCCGAAAAAACCCGTACCCGAACCCGAACTAACCCAACTCGAAGAACTCGAACCCGAGAAAAGACTAACCCGAACCAAATTGATTTGGGTTGGATCTCGGGTTTGATTTATAATATCTGGGTCAACCCGAAAAACCCGAATAAACTTTTAGTTTGAAATTAAATATATTTTTATGCATAATAGGCTAAGTCCTAGCCCTAAGTTAT
Source organism: Bidens hawaiensis (assembly GCF_021521415.1). Taxonomy (NCBI): domain Eukaryota; kingdom Viridiplantae; phylum Streptophyta; class Magnoliopsida; order Asterales; family Asteraceae; genus Bidens; species Bidens hawaiensis. The sequence goes on along the minus strand of NW_027498884.1, from coordinate 94,521 downwards.
CAAAATCTAGCTCTAATCGACTACTGTCATTCTAACTATTATGGATCGATTGCTTTTATTAATTTATGTTTTTCGTTTATTACTAATAACAACCTTAATCTTACAACCAAATCACCCCCGATTGAATACAATAATGGTTTGAGTTAGTTTTACTCTTCTTTTGAATTGTTTTAGCAAGTTAGGTTAGTTTATTATTTGATTATTTGTGTTGTAAGCAAAAAGAATATGTTGTTTTAATTTTAGCATTGTAGTTTTTTTTTTAAATTTGGTTTTATGTTTTTATTTCTAGGATACTCGAAACCCGATTAAACCAACTCGAAAAAAACCGAACCCGAAAAACCCGTGAGAGATTTGGGTTGGGTTTCGGGTCAAGATTTAAAACTTTGAAAACCGAAGAACCCGACCCGAGAAACCCGAAATCCGAAAAATGAACCCGAAGAACACCCCTAGGTGTGCGTCGTCGGTGGTGGGAGAGGAAGAAGAAGGAAGGAAATAATTTGAATAATATTTGATAATTGGTCCTCGATCTATGGTTGATGGTTCAAAAATGAATTAAAGTTAGTAGAGGGGTTAGTTTTGTACATGAATCATAGTTATAATCAAATAAAAATTAAACAAATAAAATAACAAACACAAATGCGTGATTTATTGATAGAATACTCGAACCCGTACCCGAGTCGGGTAATGGTTACAAAACCGAAAGGGAACGGAAAACCCAAAATGTTACAGTCATTGATGTTGTTGCAAGGGAGTGTACGGTTGCAAAAACCCATGTTAGTTATAACTCTCCAGGTCATTCTATACTATTAATTTTGAGGTGTTTTTCTCAGCCATTGTTTGGCATGATATCTCTAATCTGGAGTGTGGTCAATTGGCAAAAAGTCAATGCTTAGAAGTCAACTCTTAAGAGTCAAATATGTCTAATATGATTAGGCTATCATTTGTATATTGTAGTTGATTTACTATTATAGTTCATTAACTTGCATAAAAGGGCGAACCTGACAATGGGCAACGAAACAAGAGAAACATTGTTTTGCAAGTAACATATGTCATGGGCACTCTTGTTGCATGTCTATTTATGAGAGATCTTGCTATGAGTTGTGTAAAAGACTATATCATTCTTTATAAAAAAAAATATATTCAAAAAGTTCTTCCTCATTTGTGTTTGGATTGAAGATCATCATCTCTTAACATAAGGCTTGAACTTTACATCTTAAAAATTATAAATCAAATGTCATTTGTTTTCTCTCGTAATGAAGTTTGGAGATTAATTAAACTGCACAAGGCCTATCAATGAGAATCATTCGACTCCATCGCGAAGAGTGGGCTTCAGTGCTAGAAATATATACAAAATAAATCGCATAAAACCAAATATGAGGTAATCAATATTTGTCATATGCACTCTGTTATAGTTGAATTTAAAAAAGGTTTGTGGGTTGGAATTTGGTTAAAACAATAGTCTGGGTAAAAGGGTCGTTCGGTCCCCCCTCCCCACCCTAGCAACTTGCAACTAATGTTGGCACCATAACAGATCAACATCAGTCAAATTTATGTTGTTCCCGCCGCAACATGCGGGCACTTCTGTTAGTTATTTAAAAAAACTCATTCATAAGGTGTTTAAAATAAATAATAATGCATACAAGTAAATATTGATCAGCAACCTTGAAACAGCGTTACCGTAAGAGTTGTTGACATATACATTTTCTGACAAAATCACATTTAGATGTATTAATTTCATATTATTAACTATAAAGAATTTGAAAGGTAAAATACAAAAGTTATACTTGTTTATACCTCCATAGTACTTGACTCTTGCGAATAGGAGGACGATAATAAGATATTCCTCATTCGGGTTGTCGGCAACATATTTGGTAAGTTGTTTAAGATAGTCATCCCATAAAGTGAGATAAATCTTATTGCCACTGCATAACAAAAACTTAAGTTAACACAAGTGAATTATTTGATTATACATGATAATAATTTTTAATATTAATAACTAGGTATTAACCCGTGTGCTACACGGGTGGAATTCAAAACTCGTCAATTAAACATATATATAATTTCAAACGACAACATGTTTTAATATGTTTTTTTGACACGCGTACATGATTTATAACTGTAAGTCATATCCAAAGTGAAACATAATATTGAAAGACTTAAATTTACAGAGAATGACATTACATAGTACAATGTTTAGAAACAAAATTTTAAACTTTAAAACATAAACTACTAAATATTTCTTTATAAACCATATTTGTTGTTTATTTTTGTAACTTTACATTGTTTATCTAAAATAAGCATTTTGAGACTAACATTGACTTATGTTAATGGTCATAGAAAAACAAACGGTAACGAAAAACTGTATTCTCTTGAACTAAACATAAGTTTTTAGTATAAATGCATTTGACTACTATGAGTAATGTAAGTGTGATAACCAATATTAGTACCTAAAATTACTTTTACTTCGATAACAGGCCTACCCAAATGCGTTTGCATTTTTATCCTCTTAAAACTCTAGATTTTTTATAGATTATGAGATAGTTGTTTAGGTTTGATAAATATATTTGGGAAACCCATACTTTGCGGGCGTGAAACACATACATATGCTTTATAAAGTAAAATGTAGATAAAGATTATAACTACCATATTTAGTTGTTAACTAAAATATTCACGACCATTGCAATGTGTACAGAAACCAAACATGCAATTGATCAGCCAAACTTTGACTCGATGGTCAGATTTGACCAGTAAAGTCAAACCTTTACTAATATCACAATTGACCAAGATGTGGTCAAAATTGACCAGAGTTCCAAAATACCAAGCTTTCCTAAGATAATACCAGCTTGTAAGAATTCACCATCAGCCTACATATAATAACAATCAACTGCTTCTCAATTCTCATGATAGCTAATATTTTTGCCATAATACCAAAAGATCAATATACTCTAAGCATGATTTAAGTAATTTTGAGCTTTTAGGTTGTAACTACAAACTGTCTATAGCTTCCACATTGCATGCTTAACCCTATTGCAATTGAAAAAGAATTTAAATTGTAGCTACAACCTCAAATAATCAACTCATGATGCTTAACACTTTAAATTTCATAAATGAAATGGCTTCATTGATTTGAACTTGAGGCTTAGCAAATAAACTTGTAATCATATAAACCCCATAATTAACCCACAATGATTATGAGATTCATAGCTCACCAGAAGTCGATGTTGACCCTCTTAAAATCACAAAATATCAAAAAGTCAACTTTGACTAAAAAAAGTCTTCAGCTTGTTTTATATTAAGCGAATATTTTTCAAGAAATAACAACCTATATCTAATTATTTTAAAAAATAGTAAAATTTAACCAAATTGTCTCAAAAAAGAGTCAATAAAAAGTTCGATACACAATTATAACTATATATAAAATAACCAGCCGTGTTACCGGTTTACTCTTGGATTGTTCACACTAATTACCGTTAAAACTAATGTTTCATATAAAAAAAATAGTTTCATATTTACGGACAACTACCGATCATGTGTTGGATAGATGAAAATTCACAACCTTGCCAATATAAGTTCTGGTAAAACATTATTTGAATAATCCATCAAATACAACTTAAATAGCATAATAGCAACTAACTGATCCTATTTGCTCCAATATGTTTATTTAGGAATTTTCCCTCAATACACCAACACTTTGAGTGAAGTACTCACCAAAAACTTGACAAAAATAAAATAAAAATACCAAATCTCAATAAATAAATGAAACAATAATGTGTCTTTTCCACCCTTATGAGCAACACATTTCCTGGAAAGAAATCCAAGTAAACCATCCTTCTTCTTGTGTGACATCCTTCTGCACCTAAATGCAACAATCAAAATAACAATTAACTATGAACACACAAGATCTAAAAGCATTTCGATAGAAAAATGCATATCACTAAATTGTCAAAAACAAACATATCATCAACTGAACATCTTTGTGTGATGCAGATCGATACCATTCCATCTCAAATCGTGTAAAAAAGTGTAGGCCTTTAAACACATAGACTAATTTACAATTGAACTGAACAACTCGATTTTATTAATTTAGGGAACACATTATTGTAATTGTTACCGTTCCTAAATATAAAACATAAACTTTGTAACTCTACTCTCACTTGAATAAAAGCAAAAGCTACAGAAAAAAAATCTAATTTCATAGTTTAAAATCTTGAAAAAAATACCTCTTTTAACACAAGTCAAATTTCTTAACAACATTCAAATTCACATATCAGTAAACACATAACCATTAGGAAAGAATATTGAAATGATTTTATAACTTATGTTTACTTGTTTCCAAATTTATAAGATAATTCATTAAGTGTATAAAATTTTAGTTATGGATTCAAGTAACGTCTATTGATTTCAAACATAAAAATTCAAAATTTTAATTTAATGTTGGTCCTATATCATACTGTTAATCCAATGGGAAATTACTCATATTGACACCCATAAATGAAACAAACATAACTTGACAGACCCATTCATATAGAAATGGTTTGCAAAAGACAAGAGTTTCATATTTAAACGAAATATAAAAACTAAAAAAACGAAAAATACCTTTAATTGAAACTTCACAGAAGTTAGACTTGAGTACAACCTTTTACAAGAATCCAAGACCATCTTACTTGGAGGTAGTAAATCAAGAAGTTTCTTTGGCTAAAAAATACCTAAGGATACTCAAATGTAAAGCTCTTTCGCCGCATTTTAGAGCCCAAATCAAGTTACATACCATGATGATTTCAACCAATCACACACCATCACCAACTAAGAAAGTATTTGTGGCAAGATGTGTGTTTAGAGCATCAAGACCTCTCATCACAACAACTATGTATTTCTCATACTTAAAAACAAAGATAAAATATTAAAATATGTAGGTAGCATACATGTGTGTGTTTTAAAATATGTATTTCTCATATACATGTGTATGTGTTTTAAAAATGAAATAAAAGAATAACTAACATGTTTGATGTAGGTAGCATACCCTAATTTTGGCATGCCCCAACCCTGTTGTTTTCATCAAGCTCAATCGAAGAAAAATAAATCCATTGATTGATTCGTCCTTGCATAAAGAAAATATATATAAGCTTCATATATAAATTAAAAATATATAATTCATTATGAACAAACAAAATACAAAAAACTTACAAATTCAATTTTGAAGAGCCAAAAAGCGAAGCTCCATGTGCAACTGCAACAACCAAAATGATATTATATAAGTATATACACCAACACACAAAGTCAAAATAATATTACAATAAAATATTAGCTTGTCACTCACCATAGCAAGCCATTATATTACTCTCTAAAATAGATCAGTGGACTCTCGAGAATCGGAATCTGCATCAATGAAAACCATAAATATATACTTAGGCTCGAATCATTAATGGCTAGCCATAAAATACCTTAAATTCTCAACCACGAAAAACAAAACATATATCCTACATAAAATGTATTTATGGGGAGAACAAAGAGCATAATGTTTATTAAAATTGAAACAATAAATATTTTACAGTAGATATGCACACACATATACATATATGTAGACATATGCATAGAGCTTAGGGTATAAGTTTGAGACATAAGAATTTTGAGTAAGGAAGTGAGAAGTGTGAGATTTGTGTATTCGGATTATAGTATATATAGATAAATAGATTGTGTTTGAAAGTTTGAATCGTTCCATAAGAAGGAAATGTCTAAATATAGTAAATTTAGGGAATACAATTAGGAATTTTTGAATAACCAAACAATAATAACTCATCACTCATATCAATTAAACTATAATTGATGTTTACTTATATTGGTAGTAATAAATATAGTAAATTTAGAGAATGTAATTAGGGATTTTCCTTTAACCGAACATAATAACTCATATCAATTAAATTATAATTGATGTTTATAAAATTAGACACATTAAGTTGACTTTCAATTTAAATTTAAATCCGTAATAAGTTGTTAGGTTGTAATAATGATATGAATCAATACAAATCAATCACAACACATCTAAAAATAAACCAAAGTACGATCAATTCAAAATTTAAATTGTAATAAGTGTTTAGGATCTTTTATATTCAATCCAATAGATGCAATTTCAATTTCAATTAAACATTATACATTAAATTAAAGCTTAAACATACATTATACATTAAACATTAAACATATATTTGAACATACTAACCTAAGTTACTAATCTAAAATACAAATCAAAAAAATTAACATATGCTGTAATTGAAATTTGGAATCAATTAAACATAGGAATTAAATAGAGCAATCGATATGAAACATATCAATTAACAATTAAACATTAAACATACTAACCTAAATTAGTAATCTAAAATAATAAATCGTTTAACCATACAAACCTGATGGTTTAGTGACCCGAAAAAACGTCGATTGACGGGGAAAACGGCCATGGGTGTGAAGACATGAGTAACAATATACTTCCAGATGCTGAGCAGGTACATCGTTATGGATCTACTGAAATCAATTGCTGGATCTAATCAAATCAATCCTTGTCTTCAAATAATGGAGCCTTAATTTACTGTCGATCAAACTAATTTAGGCAAACTCTATGGTCGATTACAATTGCAGGATCTAATGAAATCATTTTCGGATCGATGTAAAATAATGGCGGAGTGAAAGAGGGATTTGGGTGATTAGGTTAAAAGGAATTGAATATTACACGACTCATAAGGAAACCGGGTATTGTAATATTGGAATATTGGAATTGTAATTATATTGTTATTCTTAAACTTAAATGGTTACATTAATTATTGGTAATTGAATTTATTTTTGATTTATTTAATTGTTAAGAAAATTAGAGAAGTATAGGATATATTTGGAAACAAAGAGAATAGACCAATAGAGAAGGGCCATGTGGACCCAATCTCAATTGTTTTAATAGTATAGTAGGATACCCCAAGTCAGAAAACTCCATGGTTCTTCGATTTTGATGTTGTGACTCACATAAGAATGAGTTTTTGTTGGTAAAAAACTTGCAGACATGCCCGATTACATCTGGGAAAAAAATTGATGAATAATGAAACATATATTAAACCTTTTCTGTTAACTGTTGTCATTTAATGTATAGAAGTGAAAAGTATACTGCTAATAACGAATCGAACTAACCTATTGTTACATTCTGAGATATGTTCTTCGCTTTGATATCATCAAACGTAACAAACGACAATCCATAAAGGTGACCTTTAAACTCATAGGAATTAGAAAGATGAGTTTCTGATGTGAAACATAGCTTGTGTGGGCTGTCAACATATCGGTATGTTGACAGATTTGCTCCAAGTGAAGCTTTCCGAACAATCAATGACCGATTCTCAGCTAGCCAAACATCATGTTTCGGGATGCAAGCTTTCCTTACATGTGCTTGCATTCTATTACCATGATAAATTATTAATATGAAGAACATTATAGTTATTACATATATACAATGATGAATAAAAAAAGAAATAAAAATAATTATATTTTTATATAATAATACCATCTCATCTTGCAAAATCATTTCTATGGACCAATCCTCTCCGGGTTTATTGTTGTCCTTCAAACGCCATAGTCTCAGTGTACGAACCTTCAGCACACACTCGTTATTCACATCCAACTTGTTGAACATCGTAATGTTTGATGGTTCCATGTTGCTGTTTGAGAAAGAATCAAATTAAAGCAATGATTAATCATTCAATAATCAATATTTATACTTTGAACAAAACAAATAAAATTAAAAATAAAAAATATAAAAGTATGAACAAAATTATAAACCTTGAAAATGACACAAATAAGAATTTTGAGTAAGGAAGTGAGAAGTGTGAAAATTTGTGTATCCGGATTATAGTATATATAGATAAATAGATTGTGTTTGAAAGTTTAAATTGTTCCATAAGAAGGAAATGTCTAAATATAGTAAATTTAGGGAATACAATTAGGAATTTTTGAATAACCAAACAATAATGACTCATCACTCATATCACTCATATCAATTAAATTATAATTGATGTTTACTTATATTGGTAGTAATAAGTATAGTAAATTTAGAGAATGTAATTAAGGATTTTTCTATAACCGAACAATAATAACTCATATCAATTAAATTATAATTGATGTTTATAAAATTAGACACATTAAGTTGACTTTAAGTTTAAATTTAAATCCGTAATAAGTTGTTAGGTTGTAATAATTATATGAATCAATACAAATCAATCACTATACATCTAAAAATAAACCAAAGTATGATCAATTCAAAATTTAAATTGTAATCAGTGTTTAGGATCTTTTATATTCAATCCTATAGATGCAATTTTAATTAAACATTATACATTAAATTAAAGATTAAACATACATTAAACATTAAATTAAACATATAGTATAAAACATTACTCGAAAACATTAAACATATATTTAAACATACTAACGTAAGTTACTAATTTAAAATACAAATCAAAAAAATTTAACATATACTGTAATTTAAATTTGGAATCAATTATTCATTGGAATTAAACATAGCAATCGATATGAAACATATCAATTAACAATTAAACATTAAACATACTAACCTAAATTAGTAATATAAAATAATAAATCGTTTAACCATACAAACCTGATGGTTTAGTGACCCGGAAAAACGTCGATTGACGGGGAAAACGGTTACACCCCAACCTACGGCGGAAATGACGGGGCGCGAACTGATTACTCACAGCTTTTCAATGGTTATTATCATGCAATATTAAATGTGGCAATATCTATTAAATTAATTAAATAATCAAAAACATCAAATACAAAATCCATAATTCAAATAAATAAGACAATACAAATATATCAAAGTCTATAATCTTGTTTATTCTCTCTAGCATGCAATCCTAAGTTTTTCTTATGAAGCAGCTTGAACATCAAACGATAACCTGCACATGCGTTGAAAATAAAAAAAGTTTTTGTCACCACGAGGTTGAGTGAGCAACACACCAGTTTAAACGTTCATATAGAAAATAAGTATTTGCAACAAGTCATATGAGTATAACAAATTAACCAAATAAGCAAGTATAACTGAGATGTCGAGAAGCACAAAGCTATAACGACTAGCGTATGATCATACTAAATTGAGATTATGTTGGACCCTCCGAATGCGAAAGCGTATAAGCACATAAACAAGTAAAGTATAAGTTGTTGACACATAAGACAAAGTTGCAATTTTGTGTATAAGTATATATGAAAAAGTACAATTTACGCATATGTCCCCAAAACAGTATGAAAACGAGTAAAAAGAGGGGAATGTGGTACTCACCTCGTTAGATGAACAAAGATGATTAATATAACGAGAAGACGGAAAAGATCACACACGAACGTTAAATCCTGATGAGAAACGATAGCAAACGAATATGATAAGTAACGAATTTATTATGAACACTAGTAAACGATATTATGATAATTTAACATTATAATAATACAATAATATATATTTAAGGATTTGTTATATAAAATAATTAACATAACTTGATACATGTTAGTTTTATAAATATATATATATATATATATATATATAATTAGTTTATTTGATTTATATATTAAATAAAACATTTTTTTAAGTTATAATATCCTTTATATGTATATATATACCTTATGTATATATGCGAACGAAAACGAGACTTAAACGAGTATTACAAAGTCGGTTTTTATTAAAAATAATCTTAATTTGTTATTACTACTATTAATATAATTAATATTTGGTTTAAAAAGAATTTAATCAAAATTAATCAAAAACCCGGGGTACTGGGGGTCGAACCTTTGACCTCCTGCCCCTAAGACGAATGCACTTTACCAACTGAGCTACTAGACACAAGTGTTTAAGAACAGTTTCAAAAATACATAAACAACAGCCGTTCTTATCATATTTGCTTATAAACCCTAATAATCAAATCGATCCAATTCGTTATACTGGATCTAATTAACCATAGGGCTTTTGATCTACATGATGGCGCGATTAAAACCATATATTTATTTACCTTGTACGATGAACAGAGATGGGTTAAATGCTTCAATCCGCAGCCGGCCAAAAACGACGATGAACGAGCAGGTAAATGGCCAAGTTAATATAATTATTTATAGGGTTAATATTGGCGACGGGCTAAGGAAGACGCGTATGAGTTTAATTAACTTATAATATCCGTTTATATAGATAATCGAAATTAGGGTTTGATTAAGTTATTTTTGGGAGATTGATCAACTTGGTTGTCAATTCCTAATTGAAATCGTCGGTGGCTAATATAATACCCGAATATTCCATTTCCATAACCAAAATTTCATTAGAAAGGTTTCTAGAATCGCAAATTGGAACCGGGTCTTGATTTGGTGCGGTCGGGTTCTAGTTCGTAAATCAAAAACGAGAAAAACCGGGTTATTACAAAAACAACCATGGATGTGAAGACATGAGTAACAATATACTTCCAGATGCTGAGCAGGTACATCGTTATGGATCTACTGAAATCAATTGCCGGATCTAATCAAATCAATCCTTGTATTCAAATAATGGAGCCTTACTTTACCGTCGATCACACTAATTTAGGCAAACTCCAAGGTCGATTACAATTGCAGGATCTAATGAAATCATCATCGGATCGATGTAAAATAATGGCGGAGTGAAAGAGGGATCTGGGTGATTAGGTTAAAAGGAATTGAATATTAGACGACTCATAAGGAAACCCAATATTGTAATATTGAAATATTGGAATTGTAATTATATTATTATTCTTAAAGTTAAATGGTTACATTAACTAGGTTATTGACCCGTGGGCGCCACGGGTGGAAATAATAAATATTTGTAACATCAACTGTAACATCCTAAAATTCTCGTATTTAATAAAAGAAAGTCGTGTTTAGTTGTTGGGCCTAAATAATTAATTAGTATTAATAAAGATCATGGACTTGGACTAATTAAGATGGATTAAAGGGAATGGGCCTTAGGTCCATGGGCTTTAAGGGATATAAATATCCTCTTAAACCATCCTAAAACCCTAAATCCTCATTCTCTCCATCTTATTCTCTACACACTCAAAACACACACACATCCTACACCACCATATACGGTCGCGGGTGAGAAAGGGGTGAAACGGGATCGAGCGAACGTTAGTTTTGATAGATCTTTGCTATACGAGCCATACACAAGATCTAGAGTCCATAAGCAAGCTAACCAAAACCGAAGAACGCATAAAGGTAAGCCGTTTTACATTTAAAGTTTACGTTTTTATAAACGTTTAGTCTTGAAACTTGAACCTAGTCTAGATCGGGTATGAACGAGTATTAAAGTAGCAAACTTGATGTTATAAACGAACTTACGGCTGTATATGACTCGTCTAAAATAAACCCTAGATCTAGTATTAAACGTTTAGCCTTAAAGGTTCATGCGTTATGTTATAAACGGGTTAAGTATCGAGTCGGGGACGTTTGGGAAGTGAATGCGGGTTATACCAAACCTTTATAAGGTGTCGGGATTATGGATGGGTCAAATACGAGCCAAAAGGAGGCGATAGGATTGGAACGAGTGGCTGTAACCAAACCCGTAGCCGCTACTGAATAACTTCGCCCAGTAAGTTCGCGAAGTATATAAGTTCGCTAACGCTAAGTTCGTCTGTGGTTAACTTCGCTACCTACAAGTTCGCCTAATGTCAAGTTCGCCATTGTTAAGTTCTCATGATGCTAAGTTCGCTTACTGATAAGTCCGCTTACTGTTATGTTCGCTTAACATAAGTTCGCTTACAGCAAGTTCGCTTAACATAAGTCCGCTTAAGTTAAGTTCGCTTACATTTAAGGTAACGAATCGGATAGCGAATCAGACTTAATTCGTCACGAAGAATGTGTTAGCGAATTAGAAAATAAATTAAAATCCTAATGGAAAATGTGTTAAGATAGTTAATGTAAATAAAATTTTTCCAAACTGACCTGGCAGCTCGACCCCAGCCAGGGGCTCTGCCCCTTGGACCCTGCTAGGGGTTGCCGCCCCTAGAACCCCGCTGCCAGGGGCGTTGCCCACGGACCCCCGTTCGTTGTGGGTTATATAAAGATAGAAAATACGATATGAGTAGTAGAAGTTAATTGATACATGTAAATATTATACAGTTAGCCGTGCACAACTCAAGAAGGGAATAACGATTAACGGAGAGCGTAACAGGATTCAGGTGAGTTTCTAGCCCCATTTCCTTGTTATGTTTTCGGGGCTGTGTGCATACTCGATGTGATAGTTAATACACTTACCTTAACTGGTAAGTGTATGCTATATATGGTTTATATGTTATGTATGTATATCTTAAATGTGAGTGAAAGCTTTTCGGTACGTGAACGATCTTCGGATATTGCACGTGCTAACAAGGGAGGTATGTTTATGATAGATGAATGTGTATGATAGATATATGTACAATATATGAATATGTATGAATGATTAAAGAAAGTATGTATGTTATGGGTATGTAATGACGGTATGTACGAAAATGAAGAAAGAGGGATTAGACCCTAATAATATCTGAGATAGAAGGGACCAGACCATAATAATATCTGAGATAGAGAAGTAAATAGGGACCAGACCCTAATAGTATCTGAGATAGACAAGAAAGGGACCATACCCTAAAATATCTGAGATAGAAAAGGAAAGAGGGACCAGACCCTAATAATATCTGAGATAGAATGGACAATAATTTATATAGTATGAAATTAATAAAGTATGAATGTATGTATGAAATTATGTAATGAAAGTAAGTTAGTAAAGTAATTATTATGTATCTTCGGATGCATGATTGAAGGTAAGTGTATGTATTATACGATACGTGATTAACTAGAACTCACTCAGCGTAGCTGACTTTTAGTATGCACGCAGGTGAGTAGAATGAGGCAGCTCGCTTGAGGGGACACGTGGCATTGAATAAGAGACTGGCATCGGAAGACTCAAGACGTGTTATGTTTTAAATTACTTAGTTTTTGAAAGACAAGTTGTTTGTTTAAGACAAGCTTTGGATTGTTATGAAATGTTTTATGAAAGTTTTTATTAACTCTGATGATTAGAACTATAATAATATGAAAGTGAAAAACAAAATTCATACATACATATGGCGACGATAATAGAATATACAATTGTTAATAACGTCTGTATCAAAATTAAAACTTTATTACATAACTTTCAAAGGAAAATAAAAGGAATTTTACAATCATTCGATAGATTAAAAATAGCAACTTCATATATTACTAAACAGTTCCTTATAAACCATATTTTTAGTTTTATTTGTAACTTTACCCCCCTTATCTAAGATAAGCATTTTAACTCCGGCTCTACTCTTCACTCGGAATAAAGCCACATATAACTGACCATGTGTAAACACCGAATGTCGAAGATATATTCTAACTCTTGCAATGGATTGGCCTTGACTTTTGTTAATTGTCATTGCAAAACAAACCGCAACAGGGAACTGTCTTCTTTTCAACTTGAATGGCAATTTTTTATCTGAAGGAGTTAGTGTACTACGAGTTAAGTAAGTGCGATGACCAATGTTTGTACCCGAAATAACCTTTACTTCGATAAAACGCCTACCCAATTGAGTAACTTGTAATCTTGTTCTGTTGCATAAACCGTTTTTCTGATCAATATTCCTTAGCAACATTACTAGCACACCAACTTTTAGAACCAATTTATGATTAGGCATACCAGAAAGCTTCAAACCATTTAGAAAACCCGGTGAGTGCAATGCTGGATCGAAACCAGGCCCAACACTATCAGAGTTGTCTATACTATCAGAACTTTGATATTCAACTTCTTCTCCCGGAAAGAAAGTTTAAAATCTGTCATTAATATCTTAGACAACCTCGTTTAAAGGTGCAAGTATGGCCCTTTCTTGGAAATATGAAATATCATTAAATTTATCCAATAAAATAAAGCTGGATATACAAAATCAATAAGTTCTGAAATTGGATCAGAAGAATCACCGATCAAAAGATCATCTGGTATTTCTATAACGGAATTACCATCATTGTCACCACCAAGTTTACCTTCACCAACTTCCAACAACCAATCTGCAAACTGGGAGGCATCTTGAAAATCTGTTGGGTTACACCGGACGGTTAACCTTATGTTTTTGATTAACTTAAGAACTTTGCAATTTGACCAAATATGGGACGAACTGAGTGACGCATTACAATGTCACTACATGATCCATTTTGTATTACGGGTAGGATTTGACGAAAGTCACCCCCAAAAACAACAACTTTCCCCCAAAAACAACAACTTTCCCCCAAATGGATGTTGAGAACTGTTACGGTTAACACCTTTTAAAACATCTTTCAGACTCCTATTTTAGCTCTACTTTACCGTGAACCATAAACGCATCAACTTTAAAGTATAATATGTAATGAGGTTTCATAGACAGTCAAGAATGGTGATTAATGTATATGTCTAATCTTCACCAAAGAACATTATTTAACAGAAAAAACAAAGTTAAGTAATGATTGAAATATGTTATTACTACCGATTTACAGAAATCGGTTCATAGATAGGTTTCAATTACAGAAAATTGAGAGGTAAGTAATGTCTCTATGATAAAATAAGAGGAGACTAAAAAAATCATTGAAGATCATTCAAAGACGAAGCCATCAGTTTGGTGAAGAAGATACTTGTTCGTAATGGCTGTTAACTTGAGCGATGAAGAAGTTGAAACGCCTTTTTTAAGTTTGAGGACTTCATATGAGATATTACGTTTATAAATATACTATAATAATATTATAATATTATTATGTCAAGTTTCTAGAGTTTCCTTTGTAAGAAATTGATTAATATGAATTACAAATATAGATTGTATATGTTGTTATATGATCTGATATTTATTTTTGAAATGCCTTTTTATAACTAAGTTTGTTTTTAACCTAACATTATAAATGATGGTAATGTTATACGCTTGTTTACCATTTAAAGTAAAAACGGTTCAAAAAGAGATATCAAATTTATAACTCGTTTGTAAATTTGTAGTTTAGTAATGTTAGGTTTCAACAACAGGAAGTCAGTCGAGAAAAAGCACGCGGTTTTGTTGTTTTCACAAATCTAAATGTTTCATATTTACAATGAAAATACTTTTAGTGAAGCATAGATGATTAAAAATTGATAAGTTAAAACTTTATTTTTTTATAATATTAAATGATTAATAAACTTACTCTTATATTAATGTTAATAAGTTATAAAAATACATAAAAAAATAAATAGTTGTATCCCGTACATAAGCGTTCGTGTTGCGTATAAGTATGGCAATAAATATTGTTTGATTTACTTTCATTTCCTTTCTACCTATTTGTAACTAATACATACTGGTATAGGAAATATGTAATTTACTTTTTTTTTTGTAACATGAAACTATATATCATTCAAATTGTTTACCAAACTATATATGATTCAAATATTGTTTAATTTACCAAATATAAAACAACACATAACATAAGGAAAACACAAATTCATTGATATCCATATGAAATTCAAACACGACAAATAAAACCAAATTCGCAATGTCAAATAAAGGACAGTAAACACAAACACATCCAAAGTCAAACCAAAAAAACAAAGTAAACATGCATGCAAAACGTTTCAATGATTCCAAAACTTCCAAATCCGTCTATTTTATAACTTTTTTATTCCAACGGTATCTCCCTTACCAACATTACCATCAACAGTCGGTTGTTCGTCAACCTTCGTCTTGGTTGCAGACATACCAGTGTCATCATGAACATCATAGCCGTCATCCAACTTCTGCTTGAGTTTTGCATCAACGATAGGTAAAGAAATAACCTTTTCGCCAAGCGATCAAAAACGATCAGCAATAACATATTCCAAATTTGAAGTAGGAGTTAAGTGGACGGACGAAGGCGTGCACATATCCTACGAATAAGTTTAAAAAAATGTTTTTAGTGTACACATTTAGATTGCATGAAATATTATATTTAGAGAAACGGATACATAATCCATTATTATTTTTAAGGTCTTACCTTTTCGGTTGACTTCAGGCCAGAGGTTGATCCAAGTTTTAAAGACGGATTGTCAATAGGCTGCACCGGAAGTTAAAATGAATGAAATAATTATGAAATAAATACAAAAATGGATTATGTAGATTTTCATAATTTTAAAAATTGAAGCAGGTCATGATACCTGACCATGAGTGAGCTTCTTATCAAGCTCATTAAGAACGTCATCATCATCCGTTAATTTGCTGACACCGTATACGTCATATGAGTTTCTTATATTGTAGTCACTTACCTCTACAATGAAAACAAATTTTCTCTCTAATATGATATTGAGTTCTTCTGGAAAAGTGTGCATGGGATCAAGCTTCAACCAAATAGTTAAGGAAATGATTGTAAGTAAACATAATCAGAAATCATTTAAGGAATTTAAAAACAGTAACAAAAGAAACGTAAGATATTATATGTAAAACATCGATTGACGTATACTCAAAGATTTGAGAATCATGTTAAATCGGAAAGAAGTATTTTGCATTTACATTTAAATATCTTAAATATGATAAAAGTTTATGTTTTTTAAAAATGAAACAAAAAAGCAATATAATAAACACAAACAACATTTTATCGGAGGATGGTACAAATGTGGAGTTTGACAAAACATGGATGGTATAACAAAATATAAATTGACTTATTATATAATAAAGTCATACCTCAACATCACTGGTCACAAAATGATCTGCAGCCTTATTGAACAACTGGCTAGCATCACGATCAAACAACGTAAGCGAAACAACACCCGTGGTATCTTGGACACGAATTGGAATACGGAATCTGAAACATAAAGAGGATTACTTAAAAAAGTCTCCTAAAACACCTTTTAACTTTAATATTATTTAATGAAAAAAAATATTAGTATTATATATTTTAAACCTATAAAATAGTACCTTGGTCCAGCGTTTACGCCTAGAGAATTACAACTTGAACTCTTACATTCATAAACCTTCACTCCATCAACAAAAACAGAAGTAACCTTACGACTACAACGTTTGCATCCATTATAGTACCATTCCTTGTTACCTACTATTGCCTTAACGGTACCAATTATGATGACGTTTTTAGCCTACAAACAAAAACATAATGGACTTTTTAGTAAAAATAAAAATGAAGATGCGTTTTTATAAATACAAATGGTTATATACCTCCAAAATGGTACAAAGATCACTGATTGAATAGAACGGAAAGTTCTTCAAAATCTCATCCTTAACAGTTAGCAGCATAAATGAACCAACCGGTTTAGGTACTTCGACATCGACTTGAGAGGATATTTTAAGCAACCTATTATATAAAAAAGTAAGTCATAAGGTGTTTAAAATAAATAATAATGTATACATGGAATAGAAATAGATTATAGTTAAATAGTTATAAGAAGTTACCTTTTCTTGTAATGTGAAACTATAAATTTAACAAACTTCCATATGTGAAACTATAAATTTAATATTAATTTTCTAAAATATACATATTGAATAAATAAATAAATAAACGATAACTAACTATTTAATTTGAAAACGAAAACTTAAATATGGTTGACATTATTGCTTATTAAAGTTTAAAAGTCTAAACTAACATATAGCAATTCTATTAATAATAAAATTATACAGAAAGCAATAAATCATTCACATCTTTTGTTTACTTAACATATGTATATATATGTTAATAGTTGACCAAAATATTGAATAAGTAAATTACATACGTTCATGTTACATAATACTATGTCTTATTTAACATTAGTACTGCCCTAGTTAGTTATGTATGATTTAATTAAGTTTATATGTAGACAATAATTATAAGACAATATTAAAGTAAGGTAAACATAATACCAAAAATTACATTTTGCAATCATCATTAAGAAAAAGCATACAAACTTCAACATACCATATTATCTAAACATGTTAAATAGTCTACGGCAATGTCATTACTAAAACATTGAAATTACATTTTCTTGTAATCAGCAACTTCATACAAGTAATCATTGATCAGCAACCTTGAAACAACGTTACCATAGGAGTTTTGGACATATACATTTTCTGGATAAATCATATACACATATGTAAATTTAAAATTATTAACTATAAAGAATTTGAAGGATAAAATATAAAAGATATAATTGTTAATGATACCTCCATAGTACTTGACTCGTGCGAATTGGAGGACGATAATGAGATACTCCTCATTCGGGTTGTCAGCAACATATTTGGTAAGTTGTTTAAGATAGTTATCCCATAAAGTGAGATAAATCTTGTTGTCACTGACAAACAAAATTATAAGTTAACAAAACTAAATTATTTGATTATACCTGATAATATATATTATTAATAATACCCCAAGTCAGCAAATTCCATGGTTCTTCGATTCTGGTGTTGTGACTCTCGGAAGAATGAGTTTTTGTTGGTAAAAATCTTGTTGACATGACCGATTACATCTGCGGAAAATTTCATAATGAGGAATGAAACATATATTAAACGATCTTATTTAACTGTCGTCATTTAATGTATAGAATTTAAAACTATATTGGTAATAAAGAATCAAGGAAACCTATTGTTCCATTCTGAGGTATGTTCTTGGCTTTGATATCATCAAAGGTAGCAAACGAAAATCCATAAAGGTGACCTTTAAACTCATCGCAAATCGAAAAACGAGTTTCTGATGTGAAACATAGCTTGTGTAGGCTATCAACATAACGGCATGCTGACAGATTTGCACCAAGTGAAGGTTTTCGAACAATCAATGACCGATTCTCAGCTAGCCAAACATCATGTTTCGGTATGCAAGCTTTCCTTACATCTGCATGCATTCTATGACCCTGTTACATTATTAATAATACAAACATTATAACAATTAATTTTATATAATGAGGAAGAAAAAAAAGAAATATAAACAATTATAGTTGTATATAATAATACCATCTCATCTTGTAAAATCATTTCTATGGACTAGTCCTCTCCTGGTTTATTGTTTTCCTTCAAACGCCATAGTCTGAGTATACGAACCTTCAGTACATAATCGTTGTTCGAAACATCCAAACCGTTGAACATGGTAATGTTTGATGCTTCCATGTTGTTGTGTAACAAATAAAAAATTCAAGCAAAGATTCAAGATTCATTAATTAACTTTTAGATGAGTTAAAAAAATATTTATCCGTATGAAAGAAAATGAAAAACCTTGACAATGATACAAATATGAATCGAAGAGTAAGTAAGTGAGAAGTGTGTGAATCTCTTTATTCTGGTTATAGTATATATAGATAACAGTATTTGTTAGAAAGTTTGAATTGTTAAAAAAAGGAAAGGTCTAAATACAGTTAATTAGGGAATACAATCAGGGATTTCAAAAATGTAATTGATATTGATATAAACTTATTTTGCTACTAATAAATATAGTAAAATTAAAGAATATATTAGGGATTTGTATAATAACCAATAACCGATTAATAAATATAGTAAATTTGCATAATGTAATTAGGGATTTATTTTTAACAAAATCATAATAACTCATAAGTTATAACTGATATAAATTCAATTATATTATAATTAATGTTTACAAAATTAGACCTTAAGTTGACTACGAATTCAAATTGATATAAATTCAATTATATTATAGTTAATGTTTACAAAATTAGACATTAAGTTGACTACGAATTTAAATTCCGATTTTGAAAAGTAGTTAGGTGTTTTTAATGATATGAATCAATAAAAATCAAAATACTATAATTGTAATTTGGAATCAATTACACATTAAAAATTAACAAATACCATAATTAAAAATTGGAATCAATGACACATTAAAAATTAAAAATTTAACATTTAACATATAATGTAATTGAAATCTGGAATGAATTATACATTAACTATTAACCATATGAAACATAGGAACTATCAATTAAAAATATCAATTAACATTAACAATTAAGATTAAAAATTAAACATGCTATCCTAACAATATAAAATACTAACCTAGGATAATTAAACATACTATCCTAACAATATAAAATACTAACTAGAAAAAACATCGATTGACGGTAAAACAACCATCGAAGTGAAGATCTGATTAACAATCGACATGGATCTACTTATCGATTGACGGAAATTGTTTCCGGGATGTAATTGAGTATTCCGTTTATCGTCGATTGCCCTTATTTAGACGAACGACGGTGTCAATTGAATATGTCGGATTGCACATATCAATTGCTTACATATTTATTTGATTTTTAAAATTAAAAATTCATAAATAATATTTATTAATTTGTTTAAAAAGCCTATAAACATACTTAATTAATAAATATTTCACAAAACATGATGCATAGGGTGCACTCCGCACAAAAACATCCAACAATCCATATGTTCATGCAGCAGCGAGCTCACACCGATAATCCATTACACATCACACCAACCTCTACAAACTCATACAAGGGGAAAATTTCGTAAACCCGTAGCAACGCGCTGACATTTATTTATGCTAATGTTTAACAACAAATGACGTAAGGATGGTAGAGTTGATTAAATAAAAGGGGAGGAAAGGGAATGAATGATTCAGGGCAATTAATACGGTGTACAAGTATCTATATTATATATAAAAGAAGAGTGATGGGCACAAATGTCATTTAATAATTGCATAACAAGGACAAAAAAACATTTCATAATTCATGGTTTATGAAATTACTATTTTATCCTTTTGGTTATGTTATTTCATAATTGAATTACAAAGACAAAAATGACACTTCATAATTCATCAATGCTATTTTTACTTTGAAATACAAAAATGAAAGTATAAATGTGTGTACAACAAACAATGCATGTTAACAAATTGAGAGTGATCACATTAGTCTAAACTAAACTTTGACCGACCAACAAGAAGAATGAGATAAGTAAAAACATAACTTACAACATGATATGAAAACTTCACAAAAGCAAAACCACGGTTCTTGACCTTTTTTTAGCAGCAGCCTCATTTTGGGGGCTGTGAAAGATCAATGGATCTCACTTAGACAGGTGATGATTGTAGGTCAATCATCTATACAACTTACTTATCCATTTTAAATGTTAACATCAATGAGACTACCATGTGGATTCTACAAAGAGATGTTAAAAACAATCATGTACTTTATTATAAGTCCAACCACCACCTAAATGTACTGCTAAACAGATATGTGTATTTAGAAAAACAAATACACATGTCAATGACATAATAATGCACCAAAAATACAGATCAGTTATAACTTATAAGTACCTATTTTACCAATTATATAATGTTTTAAGACTTTACTTATACATTTTAGAATAATCATCAGACATTGCAGTGGGATAATATACATGGGAATAAGTCAATTCTAGACTTTTTTTCCCATTTAGCAATGGATCCACCAAAAATACGGCGCAACTCTTCAATTTGGTTCAAAAGATGAACCGTTTCAGCTTTGTACTATATTATTATTATCTATATTTTATTATTAAGGAGGAGTGAGAGACGGAAGAGTAAATTCACAATTACAACACAACGACAAAAACAATGTTTCATAATTGGGCAGAAAAAGTAATTTATCATCACATCGTTTCGTTGTTCAAGCGTATCGTACAACTTTTAAAGCGTCATATTTTATGTATTTACTCTTGTATCCTTTGTGACTTATGTTTTATAATCCACCAATTTATTCAATTATAATTAATACCAACTCATTCAATTAATACCTATTCATTCTATTATTATTATTACACGGGTTACAGGAGCCCAAACACCAACTCATTATTACTATGGTATATATATTGTTTAATTGCAATGAATATGCCATCAATGAATTGAATGGTTATAATACCTAAACATAATCAATTGAATGATCAAAGACACCCTATCTTGTATTGGGGACTCAATCGGTCGTTTTTTAAACTGACGATTGGAGTAATTCTCGCACCCCTCCGGTTATTTATACTCACCAAGGAGGCTACATTTGCTATTGCACCTCAGTCGGTATTTGTAACATCCTACTTTTGGTTATAATAAAAAAATAAATTTCGTCTATTTTATAGTGGGTCGTTATCGGTTTAGATAAATAGAATATGAGTTGGGCTAGTGTTGGGTAAATGGATATAGGTTATGGACTTGGGTTATGAAAGAAAGATGGAAAGACCATGGGCTTAAATATATAAACCATAATCACCACTTATTTATTCACTTTACACATGCTCCATACACCGCCAAAACACACACTTAAGCTTTCTCTCTAGTTCTCTCCCTATCTAAACCGAAATCAAGAAGGAAACCGAGCACCGACCCGAGGTAATGATAGTATGATGTTGTTTTAGCTTAAACCCGTTAGATATGGTCACGAAACGACGAGCCGACACCGTTAAACCATTTAAGTCACGAGATCCGGATGGAATCGGGTATAAACAGAACCTAAGATGAGCTTAGGGATCGCCCTAGCTCAGATCTGGATCAAACGAGATAAAAAACGGCGAAAAACGGTGTAAAATGGGGTAAACAACGTTTTTCCGGCCACCGCCCGGTTTTCCGGCACGACGGCCCCGGAAAGGCGGCCGGGGTATTTAAGGATGTCAGGGAATGTTTCTGACATTCTCTGACAAAACCTAACCCTAGTTCGCTAACGGGAATTAGCGAATTAAAGGTGATTCGTTAAGGGTGATTCGTTAACTAATTCGTCTAAGGAAGCATACCGAACTAGCTCTAGTTCGTATCCGATTCGTTAAGGGAAAAGGGTAACGAATTACCCTTGATTCGTATAGCCAGTTCGTTAGAAGAAGATAACGAATTAGAAGGTCCAATTCGCTACATGGACTGATTCGCTACATGGACTGATTCGCTACATGAACTGATTCGTCAAAGGACCAGTTCGTTAAAGGGTTCAATTCGCTACATGAATCAGTTCTGTTGTTATGATAACCCAATTCATTAAGACCAAAGTAACGAATTAGAAGTTTAATGAAATGACATAGCAGTCCCTGGACTTAGAAAAGGATGATTTAATTACAAAGAAGCCCTTGAACTTTTAAGTTAGCAAATTTATAACGATTCAAAATTCTAATGGAAAATGTGTTACGATGGTTAAGGGAAATTAAATTTTTCTAAGCTGACCTGGCAGCTCGACCCAGCCAGGGCTCTGCCCCTTGGACAGGGGCGCTGCCCCCGGACCCCGTTCGTTGTGGGTTATATAAAGATAGAAATGCGATATGAGTAGTATAGTTAATTGATACATGTAAATGTTATACAGTTAGTCGTGCACAGCTCAGGAAAGGAATAACTATAAACGGTGAACGTAACCGCATTCAGGTGAGTTTCTAGCCCCATTCCTTGTTATGTTTTCGGGGCTGTGTGCATACTCGATGTGATTAGTTAATACACTTATCCTAAGTGATAAGTGTATGCCATATATGTATTATGTGAAATGTATGAATGATTTCTTGTCAGTACGTGAACAATCTTCGGAATTGCATGTACTGCCAGGAAATGGTTTGATGTTATATGTATGTTGTAAGATGAAGTACGAATGATGTATGTATGTGCGAAACTTACGATTATGTATATAGAAAGTACGTTATAGAGGTATAGAAGAAAGGGTACCAGACCTAATAATATCCGAGGATGGAGGGTACCGGACCCTAATAATATCCGAGGATGAAGGGTGACCGGACCCTAATAATATCCGAGGATGAAGGGTGACCGACCTAATAATATCCGAGGATGAAGGGTGACCGGACCCTAATAATATCCGAGGATGAAGGGTGACCGGACCCTAATAATATCCGAGGATGAAGGGTGACCGGACCCTAATAATATCCGAGGATGGAGGGTACCGGACCCTAATAATATCCGAGGTATGTAGGGCGAAAGCTCTTTATAACGTAAGGTTAGTTATGAATGTATATGTAAGAACGATGGACAGGTTAAGAATGTAATGCGTACCTTTGGGCACGTATATGTGCATGTAAAGTAAGTTATGTGATTAACTGGAACTCACTCAGCGTAGCTGACTTTTAGTATGCACGCAGGTTAACAGGTTGAGACAACTGGTTTGAGGAGGACACATGGCAAGATCGAAGAGGCTGGCATCTGAAGATTTGTCGTGATGTTTTGATATTATCATTTATGTTATGTTTTAAAGACAAGTTAAGAATGTTTGTAACGAATGGATGACTATTATTATTATTATTATTATTCCGCGAAAGTTTTAGTTAACTCTGATTTGTAGAACTATGTTTATGAGTAAATCCAACACCAAAGTAGGGCTACCGGTAACGGGGCCTTACAGTATTTATCAGGTATGTTGTTATTTTTCTCTCTCTCTATTATGTACCTAATTTGTTTATGTATTCTTGTTTGGTTCCAAAAATGTATACTTTTAAGCTTACTATGTGGATAATTAAATGGATTCATGGCTCTGTAATAGACATATGGTTTTGGTGTTGAATAAAGAAGGTATGATATCTTGTGATTTGGGTGGATTGTTATGGCAGACAAGGTATAAAAGTTTTCTTCTCCTATGGACATCTTGTGATTGTATTTTAGCATATTCATTTTTAACAAAAATAAACATTAATATTATTCAAGATAATGCATATGTTCTTAAAAATGCAGGGTGCCATGAAATTATGAGGATTAGCAAAATCAGTAGCTGCAGAAGTAATATGAAATGTAGAGCAGGGGGGCTGCTTCCCCGTCCAGTTAGTCTTTATATGTATTAATGCATTATGTAAGAAGTTATAAAAACTATATTGTGTGATAATAGTTGTAGTTTATTGAGTTTTTTTCACCGGACATCATACAATGTGTAATAGGTGTTGGCTGGAAGTTTCTACTTGTGTTGTCTCTTGTTGGGGCTTGCCACCTCCAAATTGCCACCTTCAAATGTTTGTGTTCATTAAAACCTTTTGCATAAGTGGCAATATATGTATGCAAATAATTAGCTTTTCTTCGTGGGTGAGTCAAACCAGTTTTAAGCTGAGATGGGCCATTTGTAGAATTGGTCGAAACTCATGAGTTGAGGCACAAAAACTTTATTGTTCACCTTAAATATACAGTAGCTAATTTTCTGGCCCTTTCTGAAACGGGTTGAAAGATGTTGGATTGACCTGCAAAAACTCTCTTGTTTATTAAAAATACAATAGCTAATTTTTGGGCATAAAAACAAAATAACAATAATAATATAAAATGAATGGACTATAGTTTTTTTGTTTAATTTATTGATTCTATAGTTTTTTGTTTAATTTATTGATTCTTAAATGTTGTTGTATAGTTATAAATTATTCATATCCAACACAACTCTAGTTGAAGAAGCCAAATTAATAAATATACCTACCACACATTAAATTGTTATGATGGCTACTTATTTTCTCCGTGTTTAATATTGGTTATGAAATGATACTTAATTTAGCTTTTATTACCTTCTATTCTAAGCCCATTTTACAATATATTTCAGGTAAAACAATTAAAATGTTTACTTTTCCTACTTGAGTGGTTCTTAAAAAAATTCGCATTCTACAGGTTGAAAAAGTTTCTCAACATGCTCTTAAGTCCATACATGTTATCATAACTATGATGCATTTTCTTGATCATATTTATATTACATTCTTTTATTTATTCATTTTCTACTCTTTAAATCCATTTGATGAGTTTAAGTGAAATCATCTTAAGAATCTATTAATTAACCGTTAAATATACGAACTTTAATAGCAATAAACAACAGAGTTTCGAGGGTAGTATTTTAGTTTTCTGATCCGTTTTATTTATTGTTCAAAATTTCCCAATCTGCCCTATGTCAAATTCTATAAATTCAAATAAATTTTATACTTGTATTTTGGCTGTTAGTTTTTCTAATCAATTCATTTGTTAACTAACCTTCACGAAATAAATGCATTCAGTATTACCCTTTTCCCCTTGAAATAAAACTCTCTGCTAGGCTGCTAGCTAACCGGTCTTTGACTTTCAAAGTCAATTGCAACATGACTTTCAATTTATGCGTTTGGGAACCATTCCCAGTTTCTTATATAGAAGGTTATATCACTTTCCGGATCTAATACTTATTGTTTTGTTATTCTGCTGCATTAGTGTAATCAATTGTGTTTGACACAGATTGAAATCATGGAATAATTGGCCAAAATAATATTCGTGAGTACAAGCAATTGAAGACCTAAGAGTAGGATTATAAGATGGTGACATTCTCAGGATTATATGTTTCCTTTGTTTGCAACCATAAATGTTTTGTTTGGTTTCAATCAACAAGCAAGATGGCCTAATTTTATACACATTTTTTTTTGCATAATATAAATATAGGGTGAAGTTAAAGTGACAACTTTAGTGTGTCACTAATATTTTATTGAAAATATCAAACATGACAACTAAGATACAATTATATTGAGATGCAACTGAAGCATCTTAATTTTGTTGTAAGTCATGGATCTTATAATAGTGTAAAGTATTTAAAATAACTACATTTAATTTCTAATGATCCAAACTTTAAATATACGACACATTTATTTATGTTTTATTTCCTCTTATTTTTAAGTTTTATTTGTCCGAAATATCCACCAAGATATTCACTGATTGCAAATTGTTTTTGGTATAGTGGTCCATACCATGTTTTGCACCGTTGCGTTGTGCGGTTTTTTAAACCACAACTAAATTTTGCTATGGCAGATGCCGGTATTATATGTCTTATACAGATAATAGTGGTATCTTTTTTTCTATTTTGTTTGTCCTAATGTTTAATTTTAGACACCATATCATACATTTGATTCAATTCGTTATTTTACTCGTAATACATGCTAAACTTAATGTTTAGAAATTGTGCATATTATTGTAGCCATTTCGTTTCTCTCATTCTTAAACCGAACTCAATCTTCATTTATTTGCAACTGACCAGTAATCCTCGAATGCTGATAACACCCTTACTTCATAGCTCTTTCATTGTATAGTGTAGGTGAGTTTTTTTCTCCGACATTTTTGGTTTTACAATGTATTTTCCTTGAAATGTGGTTCAAGAAATACAAGCACCACTTTTATAATAAACGCAACTTCTGATTCATGGCATGTTAGTTAAACAATTCAACATATTTTGAAAATATTTGAACACTATGCTAATCTTTATATTTCGGTTTTTGCAGCGTATTTTCCCTGAAAATGTGGTTCGGGAAATAGAAACACCACATTTTATAATAAACGCGGCCTATGATTCATGGCAGGTTAGTCAAACAGTTCAACATATTTAGCAAATACTTGAACATTATACTAATCTTTATGTTTATAAGTTTATTTTTACATTTTTTGGGAACAATTGTTGTTTACATTTCTACAATTAAAAAATGCAGTAGCTCCAAGTGTCATTTTTCTGCATAAAAGTTTGACTTTTGTTATAGAAGATTCCGGTTGGAGCTCTTACGCACATTGGATGAATTTTTTTGGCACTTCTTTACTATGTGGGATGTTATTCAACTCTTTCTTTGGCCAGTATCAAACTGAAATACGATAAGCATGGTTTCTTAGTGATTCACCAATGCAAGTAAAGTTGGCTAGACCCGTTTTGGTCTCTTATCAACGAGTAGGTTTGAGTTATTTTTTGTTTGCTAACAGGACAACTGATAACGCTTGGCTAGCTACAAGAGACATGGTTTATGAGTGATTCACCAATGCATGGAAAGTTAATAGTATGCTAATTGGTGTTTGTTTTTTACTTTCCGTAGTTCATAAAAGTAGGTTAATAATTTGTGATTTTATGTGTTTAAATTAATTGTGTAGTGTAAACAGTATATTAGAAGGTGTGTAATTTTCAACTTGAATGTTTGTTATAAACAATAGGTGAGTGTATGATATTGATGAAGTAGCAAGACCTTGGATGTTAATGTTGATAAAGAAAACATCAAGGAACCTATCATTTGTATGTAGTTATCACTTGGAAACAAACCAAGCATCAATTCTTGTGAAGATGAAGATTGGGATTAAATAGTGGCGTGCAACGACTCCTTGAATGAAGATGTAGATTTCTCACACGATTTGTTAAGATTAATTTTTGGTTGAGTGTATTTGTTTTTGTTACGGTAATTGGTTTCATCAACTTGGATGAGATAAAGTCACTAGCAAAATTAACGAGTAATGTAGCTATTATAACCCATATATATAATATTGTTAGTGTTGAGTTTTGTGGGTCACTACAAAGGAATATTAGTCATTTGATTTTAGTTACAAATTACCCTTGCAGTTTTTTATATTTTTAATATAAGTTTGTCTTGACGCTTGTTAGTTTAGAATACCTCATAAAATAGTAATCAAGTTTGCAAACCAATTTTCAGTATACAATCATAATACTCTTTGTCAAATAGTTTCATTTACACAACTATTTACAAATTTGCAAAAATGAAAAAAGGGTTATTTGTTTACATTTAATAAAGACTATTTTATAACGATAGTCCCTACCAGATTAAAAAAATCAAATTTGCCCAAATTACTCTGAAATTGAAGATCAACAAACATTTGGGTGCTAGCTGAAAATTGGTTGTCAATAAAGATAAATGGATCACTAGATTCAAATTGATTATTGAGACTTAAAACTGATTATTAAAGTTGATGTTTACCTCCGCCACCTATTCCCGTATTTAAAAGCCTTTAACAAAAACAATACCTAACACATGATTTACCATTAGTTATAAGATGCCAATGCATTGAGGTCTTTAATTATATACGACCTACAGATAAATCAGCAAATACAATCATCACATGATCAATTACTAAAAAAGTTAACATGTTTGTGGTTGGAAGTGAATGTTGAAATGGGTCATCAAGAAAGTTAACATGTTTGTTTTGAAAGAAAGTGAAAGTTTTCAGAGTATGTTGTTCATATTTATCCAGCATCTATCACATATAGTAAAATGTTAAATAAGATTAAGGAAATATGAAACCTACATGCCAAGAATAGTGCAACATTGAGGCGTCAATATCGACCCGAAAAATATTTCCGGTTGCCTTTTATCCTAGATAGGTTTAGTTAAAAGAGAACCGGGTTGAAAATTGGTGGACTATACTAACATACGACCTCCTGAACTATTTTATCTTCAAATTGCATGCAAAATTAGAAACCAACTTACATTTTGTGATTGATTTTGCACCAAATTTTTTCGGGTCAGTGTGGTGCCAACTTAGTTGACGTAATATGACACTGGAAATAGGTTAGTATAACGATTTATAGTAAGAAAAAAATCTATAAGGTTGCCTCTTGGTTGTGTTGCAGTATCTTCTCCAACTCTTATTGTTTAAAAGAGCTCAATCAATTGTGTTTATGTATTAGATCGTTTTCAACAAAAAAGCATTTCAAAGACGGTATATTTATGTGGTACTAATGTACTATGGTATCTAATGGACAAAATCTCATTGGCGTGTTTTCTAAGGAGGTACATTCCTTTTATAATTATTAACTGATATAAAAGTATGCTATATTTTAAATAATGAGTCGGTTGATATGACTCTCATGTTGTGAGTGATTCAGACTTTGAGTTTAAAGGTGGTTTTTCATAGTAGTGGTAATTTTCATATGGGGTTGAGTCGAAACGAGTTGCTTTTACTACGAGTCGATGTGGCGGGTTGACTCACAACCACTTTTGTTGTATATTGTTTAATAGTTAATGCTCATATATGGTTCCATAAATCTTTGTATACTATGAATATATGATTAAAAGTTGTATGAACTAAAACAATTTGTTATTGAGAATTCGTTTCGACGCTAACCAAAATGACAAAAAAAAAGTAAATATGAAGAAGTTTACAAAACGTCTTTGTCGTCCACCCAAACCCGTCATGGTATGACCCACCAACCATTAGGTATACCTATTGTGGCATGTATGAGTTCTTATCAATGTTGTTTTAATTAAACTAAAGTGACCACTTTCTTAAATGGTTTTTAATACCAGTCGGTACCGCCGAATTTGTATGTCATTTCTCAAATCATAGTTATTGGCTTGGTCGTTTCCTTTTTCCGTCAAAATTGGCCAAAACGAATCGTTAACACCCTATCCTATGCAAGAGAATATAAAGGTACTTCAAAGCAGAAATTATACAAAGTTTTTTCTCAATATATTTTAACAAAACTGACATAATGAACGATAGTATTTAATCAGAAGACATATTTGTTTATTTACTTGCACTATGAATTGTAACACTTTTTAGGAGTTGAATTGGCTCAAAGGCTTAGGAATTCACATATAATCAATTGATGTCCTTAATTTAAATCATAAAATTATGTTTTCTGATTAAATATTATTGCTCATCATGCCCCATTTGTGTACATGTATCTAGAATCCAATTTCTAGCTACTACGTTGGGATAAAAACAACACGAATCATCACATCTACAAAAGCTTAAAGCCATCTAAAATGAAAATCAAATTTCAGCTCTTTTGTTAGGATAAAATATTTAGAATTCAGTTATTTAGATGTTTGTAAAACATCTTAAACATGTTGTAAACCAAATTCAGTTTTAACCAACTTACGTTCTACCCCTTTATTTCAATAAAGTTATCATGCATCCCTGAACTTAAATAAATTTTCTTTTTAAACAATTTATGTTACCTGTTTCAAACCACATCCTTAGTTTTCTTTTATTTCCTTTTGAACAATACCTTTTTTCCTTTTTTGAGTTCTTTTTTATCGGTCTAACGATTCGGACCGTAATCCCCCGAACATTTTGAAAGTAAGATATTTGCCGTTTAACATTGTGCTATGATGTGTAGCACATGCATTGAAACGTTTTGCTTTAGCGCCTATTTGGGAAACATTGACAACTCGCTCCACATGCTCCTAACTCATGGAACCCGTAACATATTATACAACCTATGGTCCCTGCTTTGAGATAAGTGGATCTCCATGTTCACAACCCCGCAGTCTACCAATTTACTTGCCCTCGTGGACCCATTACGTTACAAACGAAAAACTATTTGCTATGTCCGACACAACAACACTATATGAGTTTTGGGTCGTCACCAAACTGTTAGGATGTGTGTATCATATGAATTGGTTTAGCAGCAAAAAGGGGATAGTCTTCACTGAAACTCTTGTCTCTCTGACTAATTAAGTCTATCTGCCTTGTGGTTTTCTTAATTTTCACACATTCTTACTTTTCAGTTTATAATGTCCTAGATAAAAAACCTTTTGTTTATGCAAATTAAGTGCCAATCACTATCCAGGCAGTATGCATGTGCACAATCAAATCATCTATGTCCATCACTTT
The DNA here is from genome assembly GCF_021521415.1 of Bidens hawaiensis. Lineage (NCBI taxonomy): Eukaryota > Viridiplantae > Streptophyta > Magnoliopsida > Asterales > Asteraceae > Bidens > Bidens hawaiensis. The sequence continues at coordinate 63,231 of NW_027498884.1, read as the reverse complement.
ACCATTTTTACAATTCGTTGACCGACAACTTTGTGGCTTTAATTTGAGCATTTATTTCATCTCCTGATTAAATTTCAAATTTTAACTACTCAGCAATTAACACATGTTCAATCCTTTACGTTTATTAAAAATCATAAAACCCATAAACCTACTTTATTAATAAATATTTCACAAGACACAATGCATCCAATATATATACATACATCAATATTTAGTGTGCACTCTGCAAAAAAAAAAAAATCTAACCATATGCATAACGGCAGCACGTTCGCACTGATAACCCATTACATACCACATCATAAACCAATACGAAGGGATAATTTGCGCGAACCCACAGCAACGCGCTAACATTTTTGCTAGTATTATTAATTAATTAATTAATTAATATTAATATTAATTTGACCTTGGTTGTCCCTAAAGCTAAAACCCTCCTTTTTTTTTTGTTTTCATCTGATATCGTCTTCGTCTTCTGCTTCCCTCCCGCCACATAACCCCCTTAAAAACACTACTCAAACCAAACCCTAGCCACTCAATTCATCAATTATCAATGCGATGGTGACTTCCAGAGATGTACAGGAGATTGTCTTCAAGCTCTCATCCGATAAAGCCAAGCCTCGCGAAGTAATTAACTTCTTTCTATTCATTTCATTTCTTTATATTCACATCTCCTTATGTAATCGTTTATTGTCATTTTTTACTTCAGGAAGGGATTAAGTTGTTAAACACCTGGCTAGAAGGAGAGAGGTTGATCCAGTTTTGTCGTTATTTAGGCCGAAATACGTCCATGCTCAAACCGCATGAGGTACCTCACGGTAAGACCAACACATTGCCTATTTAACTGTCATTTGTGTATAAGATATCATCAGCATTGTACACTGCTAGTATCTAGGTATCGATTTGATTCACTAGATTATATTGATAAAAGTTTATTCAGTTATTTGTGTTGGATTTCTATTACTTCAATGCACACACTAGACGTATATTTGTGTTCTATGGATGGATGTATATGAGATCAATACAATACAATACATTGGGAGTTGAATGTGGATTTTGTTTTCTTGCAGCTGAAACATGGCCCTTTCTCGTTAAGTTGCTCACCAAAGCTATATCTTTGGAGGTACATGCAAGCAAGAAGCGTGTGCCAAAACTGGCGTTTGCTAAGACTCTTAGAATCGTGGTACAGCGAGCAGAAGACGGTATGTGCTTCACTATTTCGTTACTGTTGTGCTATATGTTTGTATACATCATTTGGCCTGATGTAGTTCCGCCATGATACTAGTATTTAATTTGTGTCTTTTCTTTTAAGTTAATATTCCGTGAAATCATTTACTTTCCAATCTCTGATAGCAGCAAGTTAGATAATTCACAATTGAAAAGATACATGTTGATAATGCCAGTCGATAAGGTCTTCATGTTACTTCTTTGATCACCCAACTGTTAATTCAGTAATACTCGAGGTTAATAAAATTACATCACAATTGAATCTAGATTGAGTGGAATTGAGAAACAAGTAAAATCTGAAGTGCAGTACTTTTAGTTTTATAAGATTTTTGCAGTAGTAGGATTAACATGTTTGGAATTGCAGTATTGCACCTTCTGTTATTAAGTGCTTTCCATATGGTAAAATCTTGTTTTGTTTGATGTATTGACAGGTAAAAGTTTGCATCTTCTATCTGTAGCAAAATTACTTTTTAATCATATATGGGAAATTTTGAAAGATGTTCCAAGCTTTCAATCAGAGTATGGATTTATTCTACGACATCTTTTAGCATTTAAACACCTTCAGTTTCACTTGAGGAAGCGTGTGTACTCTAGTGAGTACCTATATCTAATTTTAATAAATAAATATTTTCTTTAAACTCATCTCATCATTTACCATGATTTTCAAGGTCTGGTGCTTCTGTATATGGGAAAGGTTGAGATAAGCTTGAGTGAGCTCAGTTACGGACAATCAAATCCCAAAGAGGAAGTCTTTCGGTTGATCCTCACTCTACATTCACTTCTTGATAGTCCTCCTGGAGATTTTTCTGATGATCTTCGTGAAGGAATAACAAAAGGTTTTATTGAGATTTTCTCCACTTTAAGGTAAAAAAAAGGTATAAGGTATTTGATATTCTTTTCTCATAGGCTTGTAAACGAATCAGTGAACCTTTCATGAACCATTCGTTAGGAAGTATGTTTATGTTCATTCATTTAACAAACGGACATGAACAATTTTTTTGTTCAATAAGTTAGACGAACGGACATGAAAACACGTCTTGTTCGTTCATATTCTCTTATGTTTGTTCATTCATATGTGTTCTCATTCATTTACGTTCATTTATATTTGTTAATTTACGTCTGTTTTAGTTAATATATTCATATAAAGTTTTTAGTCATATTACAGTTTAGTCTAGTTTTAATAACGTTATAGGCTCAACACATTGTTGTTCACATTTGGTTTTAGTTCAGTTTTGTTTGTTCATTTATGTTCAACTATGTTCGTTTGTTTACATTCGTGAACCGGTTGTATATGCTGTTAATGAACAAACATAAATGAACACGAACGTTTATTTTCTTAAAAAACGAACACAAAAACCTCGCTCGTTAAAGTTCTCACGTTTGATTATTTGTTCGGCTAAGTTAATTGAACAAACACGAACATGCTCTGATCGTGTTTGTTTGGTTTGTTTACAAGCCTAACTTTATATTTATAACACAGAGCATGTGTTTGTTTTCTTATCAGGGATGAGGGGAAGGTTCTGAGGAAGCTGGTTGAGTGTATCAATACATATTTAATAAGGGATGGTCCAAATATGGGGAGTCAATCCTTAGAAATTCATGATGCTGTACATCAATTTCTTTTTTGTGTTTGGGTAACTACTCATGATCGTGGTCTGAAGGTGGTTTATTTTTTATTTTATAAACGCTTCGTATACAGTATAACATGTACATGCATGAAATAAGTCTATGATTCTCTTTTTTTTTTCTTTCACAGGACGCACTTGTTCTATACGCGAGGTTACAGTTAAAGCTGGCAAGAGGGGCCACTGATGGCAGTGTTTTGCTGGAGCAACTTTTGGATATAATAGGAAAGGAACTTGATCAAATTAACACATCTACTACCAGTTTGCCATGGTAGATTCTTTTTCTAAGTACTTTGTCATCATCGTCATCGTCATCGTCTTCGTCTTCGTCTTCGTCTTCGTCGTCGTCGTCGTCGTTACTAGATGTGGCAAAATGGGCGGGTCGGTTGGACCCACAGCATTGCTGTCACTTTATTATTGTTTTTTTAAAAAGTAGTTATTAACTGTTAAAAATGCCATGAAAGCTCTGTTACTAGGATAATAATCTTTTTAATCTGAATATAGCAAATTAGAGGCTGTAAGTGTCTAAATGCATTACGGTCTATGGGTCAGTTTTGACATGTTCCAGTTTGAAGTAAATTTGACCCAATGAATGAAATTGCCAACTTTAGTTTTTACTGAAGTATTTATGGTTAAGTTAATGCAATTTATGCAGGAATGATACAACCAGGGATGATAAGCGAGGCACCTTGACAAACTCACAATCTAGTTTGCTGGAGCTTGCAGCTGCTGTCTTTTGTCGGGTCAGTAATCAATTATTTTATAAAACTTCTAGTTTTTAAAGTTGCTTATTTTCTATGTTTGAAATGCAAAGTCCCTAGAAGTTCTTATCCAGATCTGCAAATATTTGTTTGGGTCATCAATCACGAAGTTATTGATTCTAGTTGATGCTTTTCTTTTATTTTTATACTACTACCGAAATATTGTTTATATCCAATAGCTAATTGCATAAAAAGGTAACCGCATGTTTTAGGCTACAAAAGTTAATGCTATCTGACCTGGTGGTCATAATAAACATGGCCGTTGTCCTGTCTGAAACTTGTTATCTTAGGTAAATAAAACTAAACTTTTGAAACTTCAATGTTTTCTACCATTTAAAATAGGTTAGTCAAACAAAACAAAAATCAGACCTAAGCTGGTTATCTTTTATGCAGTTAGTCCCATCTGAAAGTATTTTTTTTATAGGGTCTGATCTTGTGATGGGATTTGGAGTCTTATAAGTTTAATATTAATGCACCTCTTATTTCAATTTCCAAATATGGTTACACGTACACCAGTAAAAACTTTATAAAAGTGATATGTGCTTTAACCTTTTCAGGCATGCCTTTTCTCATGTAAAGCTGCTGGAGCTGATAAACGATCCAGAAGGGAAAATGCTGTTGTTTATCTGCACGAACAAATCATTAAAGGAAAATGGTCCTGGTAAGGTCATTTGCTCTATGGGTTGCTTTTCTTTGTGGATTTACCTTTTTCTTTATTCAGGGCTGACACGAAGGTCAATTAACCACTGACCTTATCAGTATGTTGATGGGCTTATGAGAAAAGTGTACAATGACATATGTTATTACTTAAAGTGGTCAATTGTCTTATTTTGTGTTGTATTTTTTTTATAGTAATATAAGCCCATTAAAACAGTTTGTGATTCTGCTTGTATGGCAGGAATGCAGCATTTTGCTTCCTTGTTCACAATTACTCTAGTCGTGTTAAGCACGATCATTTACTCTACTGGTTTGAAGGATTATCTACTAACTTTGAGAGGTAAATCTGCATACTGGTTATTCCTAATTTGCTGTATTGTCTTATCCTTTATTTGACCAAACCAAATTGCATCTGTATGAACATCTATACTTAGAAGGTATATAATCTGCATTGGCAGTGCTAATGTTCATTTAGAGGTTCTGAAGGTCAATACTATAATTGCGCAGAGTCTATATATTATCACATTATCTTAATGTGTCTGTATAAGTGCATTTATTTACTGCCTTTTATTGTATAAAGGGCATACCCGGTGCACTAGGCCGCCATGTATGCGCAGGGTCCGGGTAGGGCCCGGATCGCTTCGCGATCTGATGTACGACGCAGCCTTACCTTACACTTTTTTGTGCAAGAGGCTGTTTCCATGGCTTGAATCCGTGACCTCTAGGTCACAAAGCAGCAACCTTACCAGTTGCTTCGAGGGCCGTCCTCCTGAGTATAATGACAATTTTAGCACATAAGGAGATGAAGCTAGTAATTTTGCTTCTGACATAAGTTGCAGCATTATCTTTTTGTATGTCTCAAAATTGCACTCTTATTGTGCTATTGCTACTTCATATCTGAGCTTTCATGCACTTTTGCAGGTAATCTAAAATACATATTGCTTGTATCTTAACTTTTTTGGTTTGTTACAGAATAATGAATGCTGCAACTATGGAACATGCTTATGATAACCTATTGTGGACCCTACGGTATTCCCTTCTTTCTAACTCTGTGGTTGCTTTAGATGACTGAACAGCTTGAATCATATACACACGTCACAGATCCTAATACATTCTAAGCTTTTGATTCTCTACAGTCTTGTTTTTAACTCTTATCGGCAGTGTGTAGAAATATGTCCAGATCGACAAAATCCAGAACAACAGGGCCAAGACCGGACTAAATTAAATCGAACAAATACAAATATATTTGGTTCGGTTTTGGTTCTAGGGTTTTTGGAAAACGGGTGGCTGGCTATGGCATATATTCAAAATATGGTTATAGATAATTTTAGTTACTTGTTTATAAACTTTTAAACTATAAAACCCAATTTTGTATCTGGTTTTGTTGCAAACTTGCAATGAGCACCTCTAGCCCTTATTGTTTTCTATTCTCTCTTAAATCTACTTTTTTGCATTTCTAGGAGTCTTCAAGGACTATCATCGGTACTGCTGAGTCCTGTATATGGAGTAGATTGCTCAGGAAAAGTGGCATCTACCAACAATCAGGTGTGGTGTAGCTTCTTTCTGTGTCATTTAAGAAATTAGATTAGTATTGAATTAACATGTTTCACTTAATCATATTTGACATGCTAATTATTCATAAAAGAAACATTCTTTTGGACACAAGATGTTTTGGGTCAATTCTACCCGCACAGACCAATAGACATCCGATTTGACCTGTTAGCCAACTGCCCATTATGTTACCGATACGTACTATGTCGGGTCACTGTCTAACTTTGTCTTTTAATCATTAACATCTTCCTGTGCTATTTGGGTTGATTTAACTGAATCCAGAAATGAAAATCTTGTGTTGTGTCAGTTAAGTGCCTTTTTCAACCTCTTTTCTAATATCTTCTACTTCATGATCCTAATGATTTTCTGTTAGATTAATTGCAATGTTTCTGTTTCAAGTTTCAACAATAAAGTTTTCAGCTGACATAATTCCATCTTTTTCTATAAGTTTTAGATCCCATATACCATTTTTTTGTTTGTTTCTTTTCTCTTTATTATACACTGTGTAATCTTCATCCATAGGTGTTTTGTAAAAGTTAATGGTGCGTTTTATTGAAGCTTTGGAACACAATATATTGCTCATGTTTTTTTTCTTCTTCCAGTCTTTAATGATTAACTAAGTTTTGTAGAATTCTCAGTTGTACAGCGGTTGGCATATGATATGGAACACTCTACTACGTAGTTTACCAATGTTCAATAATGTTGCATCACTTGTAAGTGTTTCAAGTGTTTGCTTTTATTTAATGATGCCATCACTTTCTTTATCTGATGATGACAATAATATTACCCCATTGAATATATTTATCATTATTGAAAGATATTATATTTATTTTGATGCTGGTATTGTGCTACAAGGCCTTGTTACCTTTTTATTTCTGATTTTTTTAGGCAGATGCTGCTCTTATACTTCTTGGAAATATTAACTTGAGTGTGAGTATTTTGTCTGATGAACTTCCATTTTTTATTTCTTTTATTAATTTTTTCGTCTATGATTTTTATGTTATTTTTGGAGCTTACTGTTTTCTCTCAGGACTCAATGAACAAGTTTATTGTAGCTAATGATGCATGGGACCTACACTTGTTTAAAAGTTCTCCATCGGTGTAAGTTATTCATTTGTGGACCTAGCTATGCTTCTTTTTGTTTGTGTAACCATATGCTCATTTTTTACCAATATTTTTATTTTTCAAAGAAACGCTCTGTTTTATTCAGCATTTTATATCTTTAGTGCTTGCATTGTAATTGCAAGCAATATTTATGCAGTAATGTCTTGTGTTCAGTCTTCATCATAGTTGTTGACGTGTGGGTATCTACAGTATGTGCACTTGCTTGTTATTGATTCTCAAATTTCTATGGTTTATTAACTTCTGATTTCTATAAATTCATAAATATATGGTTCAAGTTTGACTATTTTTAAGCTTTGGCATTGTTACAGTATTGATTCATTTTGAAGTTGAAATTTTACTTTAGTCATTAGCTTTTTGATGCCTATGGAAATCACCCTGTTTCTTTATCAATTATCATGTTCTCATTTGTGTTTTTGATGGTAATCAGGTCTCTTTTACGTTTCATATCTGGATATTTTTCAAAGAAAGGATCCCATGTAAGTGGTTCAGGCTAGTTGCTTTAAGATACTTATAATAGATATTCAATCTTACTGCCTTTTGTATGTTGTGTAGGGTGACATACGGGATGTTTTACATGTAAGAAAAAATCTCTTAAGAACAGTTATGGGCTTGCTTACCTGGAAGGTTTGTTTCTTTCTAAATAATGTGCAGTTTAGTTTTTTGTGTATCTGTTATTTGCTTCTTGTTTATATTTTATAAGCTAAGAATTTTGTACTGAATGCTGATTTTGTTCTATTAACTAAAATGATAAAAATCATTTTATAAAATGCTTACATTATTTTCTAAACTTTTACCATTATTTGTACAGTTTACACAGTGGACACTTTTTATTTATTCTGAAGTCTGAACTTATTTGATTTCATTCAATCAATCAATCAATCATACCCAGTAAAGTCCCACCAATAGCATAGCTATAAGTAGGGTCCGGGGAGGGTGGGATGTAGGCACACCGTACCCCTATCCTCATGGATAAAGAGGTGGCTTCCAGAGAGATCCTCAGCTCTAAAGTACATATGTATGTATGTATGTATTTGATTTATATCTCAAAATTTTTTTTGAGCTTTAGAAGCAGGTCTTACACGTTAACCTTATACGATTTACAGTTGTGATACCCATAAAATGATTTTCATTTTTATTAAGAACTTTTTAGAAAGCAATCATGTGATGCTTTGTGACAACTGACAAGGACTCGAGGCTAAATAGTAAATCCTAAAACTTTAGTGTTGCAGTGTGTTTATAAGCTGCTGTTGGATGAACATATTGTACACCAATCTGTGGTTTAATTTACATTAATCCATAAAAAAATATAAAGACTATTTATGATTGATTACTGGCACCATTTTATTCAGGAACATTTGATTTTCAACGAGCATATGGTTGTATTGTTGCCTGCGGCTGTATTCTCCCTCTGTGCTGGTTCTGCTTGTTTTGCACATTGTGATAAAGGATCTCCTTTGGCTCATCTTCTCGTAGACATCCCTGTAACCACTGATGACAGCCCAGAGGTATATTGATCTTTTTTCATCTTGCATGCTGATATATGTTGAAATTTTCTTTCCATATCATCAAAATTACATGATTATCTAGATATTTTTTAAATATATCTCAATAAATATGTTTAGTTAAACTATGAATATGAACCAGCGATAGAATAGTCGATAAAAATTTTATATAGTTTGTTTTCAAACGTTTAACACCTGTATATTTACCCGCATCTGTTCATTAATTTTACAGTTTAGTATTAACAGTTTTCTTATAATCTTATAGCGTTTGACTACTTTGACCAGCAAATCTGAACATTCAGCTCTTTTATAGATTCAAAAACTGGAGCAGGAAAGTTCACATGATTTGTTTGATTGCTCTGTGGCAGTGCTTGCTGAAATTTGTCTTGATTCTCATGCAGAGGTTATATTCTTTCGTTTAATCATACTCTTCTTTTACATAAATGCGTTTACCTGGTGGGCCCAGAGAAATGTTTCTTTGGCTGTGTCGGCACCTAATAATAGTAGAGGCGACAGTTTTAAACCTATCTACCTTGAAACTAGTTTAACTAGTCAAATGAGTAAACTTTAAACTTTGGTCAAAAATAAATTGGGTGAAAAAGGTTGGACAGGCTACTAGTAATCTGAATAGTGTTTTTAAGTTCCTACAACATTTTAAGTTGTTTATTCATAACAACTAGTTGAGTGCTTGCGCGATGCTGCGGCGTCAGCAATTTGCAACGCTATACTCGTTTATGTTGATTTATCAATCATCTCGTGATATATTTTATAGTACTTTTGTTAGTTTTGTTATTCGTGCAATATGTTACAACTGTTCATAATATTATTTGTTTATTAGTTATTAAAGATATTAAGTTAATAGCATGAATGTGGTATATATATTCCATAAGCATTACATGGCTGTCACATAAAAAAGTTTTAAGTGGTCCACCACTCCTGCATTATATATGGTATAGATATGTAAATTTACAAATACTTAAAAAAAGTTGTCCTATTTGAAAAATCAAAGATCATTGAGCGCAAATATTTCAAGTTAAATTAGTCATTCCCACTTATTAGATTGAGTGGTAAGGTGTTTAATATGTGAAATATAAGGTAAATGATTCAAACCCTGTATAATGCAATATTTTCAAACAAATTAAAAAATCAACTTAAATAAAGATGAAATTATTCTAGTAATTTTAGTTTTGGTGTTAAAGGAATGACATATTTGTATTGGGATAACACATTTATTAGAAGCATTTTTGGTTATTTAAGTATTTAACAAAATTTTAACTTTTACCTTTTTCTTCATTCAATTTTTCTCTCTCTTCATTTATATAATAACCTATTAACATCACAACGGAATCCATAACAAATCATAGATAGTTTGGGCTCATAGTAGTCAATTAAGTTAAAACGAATTTGTAGTTCAAAAAGAAAAAAATTTCAATGAAAAAAAAACCCTTAGAACTTCAATTTGGCTATCATACAATTCGAGCTAGCTAAAGTGGATTTAATAGGCTACCTTTTTAAACAGATTTAAGTGAGACACTTCACTCTCTTATGTTATATGACTTAGTATAACCAGTAACTCTACATAAATTTTTCTTCTTTCCCTTGTGACCATTACATATGAGAATAAGATGTAGTTTAACGTAAATTTATGTAACATGTGATTTTATAGTGGTTATATGTGTTAAAAGTTGTTATATGACTTTTACGTGTTAAGTTTTTAACGTTGTTTTTAGATGTTTTTTTTACTCATTTTGTCAACATAACTTCTCATTTTATGTTTGTTAAAGATCAGCATACAAAGTAAAACTTAATATAAGTGGCATGCATTTATAACATAGTTTTAAGTAACCATATCAAAGTGGCACGTTATATATTTAGAGCTCGATTTTCTTAATATCTCCAAGTTTGAGCTTATTTTTTTATGTTTGAACTTGAGTTAAGACTCGTCTCAGACAAACTTGAGCCATGTTCGAGTTCAGTTCAGTTCCTTGATAGAAGTTTAACATGTTTACAATAGTTAAAAACTTATATAAGATTAATGCTAATATTTCTTTATATAATCTAATGAAAATAAGTTTCACTTGATGTTAAAACATATTATAGGTGCAAAGGATGTACGTAATTACGAAAAAAAAAGATTTTATGTTGATAATTTTGATAATGAAATAAAAAGTCAATAATTTGTTTCAAACTTATATTTAAACATATTATAATAATTGCATTAAATGTCATGCTAAAAATGAAAAATAAACAAAACCAATTCACATTTATTATGTGGTTTATTTGTTATAAGGATTAACGACGCATAAATATTAAGTTAAGGCACTAAATCTTGTAGTTTGAATGGTGGTATAATTGGAAGGACTTGTTTTGTAATTTTATATTTGAGGTATAGTAAAAAGAGAACATGGGTTGTATGTGTAACATGTTATAGGTTCATAATTGCATCATTTGCTTGTACATTAATGCTCTATTAACTTGTACATTATAGACTACACATAGTTGTTGAAATTTTTTTATACCAAAACATTGACAAAAATAAGCGCGTCACAACGGTAAATTCGTTTTTTTTCTAAATATAATATATTAGAAGATATAGAAGAAATAAAAATTATATATAAACTTGTCAAATAAATGGGTAAAGATAAGGGGGTTTATATGTAACTATACTACAAAATTAACATAATTTGATTGAAGTAAAAGGACCATATTTGTAACTATATTTGAATGAAATAATGTTAACCGTTCATGAAGTTACAAAAGACCATATTACCCCTAAAACTTCATAATTTTATGCATTGTGTGTTGTACAATTAGCAACAAATCTTATACCTCTTAAAAATTAAGAGGTCCTTGACTCCATTATATATAGTAGAGATTGTGTTAGCATTTCAATAGTATAGTCTTGTAATCATTATTAATACATTAGTTATTAATAGATTTTAATAAAAAAGGGACAGAGGAATTTGCTGGTCATAATCATGTTTAATACATTATTTATTAATAGAATATAATTAAACAGGTGCGGAAGAATATTTGCTGGTCAACTCAACCTGATCCACTTTTAACCTGCATTAAAAATTTACCAGTATGACCCAAACCTGCTTTGATCCAGTGTGATTAAGTGTGTACATTTCAAATCGCCTTATCATTAATAAAGTAGATCATCATATTTGTAATATTGAAAGTTCAATAAAAGGGGCACAAAACTGTCTTTGCGTGACCCAACCCGCCAACATGCTCATTTGCCACCTTAAATGTATTTACCAATACTATTTTTCAGGTAGCACAATCTTCATTTTACCAGCAGGCGCGCCTTCCTCGTCATTTGAGGGACTCACTGCTTCATGAAACGGAGCTCAACATTCTTGAAGTTATCAAAAGTAAAGAGATTGAAAAAATGGTCCTTTCAGATGTTTTCTTCATTTGTGCTCTATTGTCTAATTTTCTATATGGTTCATATGCTTTAAGGTATGTTCCGACCTTTATGTTTGTAAGCTTTCTTTCATTTACGCTCGTTTATGTCCGTTCGTTTACGTTCACTTTTGTTCATTTGTGTACCTTTTTTAGGTTCGCTCGTTTACGCTTGTTCATATATTCATTTAAATTTTTGTGTCCATCACAAATTAGTCTAGTTTTATGTAATTAAATTATCACCCATTTTAATTTAGTCTAGTTTTTATTATTTTTTAAGCCAATAGATTGACATTCACGTTTACTTTTGATTGGTGTGCCTTCATATGCTCAGTTATGTTAGTTCGTCTGTGTTTGTTTGCGTTCGTGAACCGTTCGTTTATACTATTAACAAACATAATTCATAAACAAACACTGAACACACCCATTCTCTTAAAGAATGAGCACTAATAAGAAAACCTTGTTCGTTTAGTTGTTCATGTTCGGTAATTTGTTCGATTAAATTTAAATGAACAAACATGAACATCTAGTTCGTTTTCGTTTGGTTCATTTACAAGCCTACAAATGGATAAACTTAGTAAAATAGCTTAAAAGGGGAACTGGTCAAATGGGTCAAACGGGCTGAAAGTTTACCAAAATATTGTTTTAATAGACACACCCCATTAATCTTCATATTTTGTGGTGTTCACTTTGTCAGATTGAAAGAACAAAAAGCGTCTTTCTTCAATGAAACTGGTCAATATATTCTACAAATGCTGAGTCATGCTGTTTCCCTTATTGAAAAATACTCCAGTGAGATACGATCGGGTTGTGTTGGCTCAAATGTTGGTCTTGATAGCATGGACTCTCTATCAACTTCCTTAAAGAGTTTTATAAGCTCACCACTCTTTACCTGTCAAGAGTGTGATTCCACATTGTATGATTCTATTATCCAATCAATCATGAGACTTTTGAAGGCTTTGACTAAACTTTATGAAGGGTTTTTTGATGACACAAATAATCTTCAGTCTGATTGGCCAAATCCAGATATTTTTGATCAGCAATCTCACTCGTTAAAGGGCGATAAAACAATGGTTTTTGACATGGATTTGGATGCAAATGATGATTATAATGATGTTGATATTATTCGTAGCGGAGAGAATTCCCTAGCGTCTCCTACACTAAACTTGAAGCTGAATATTATATCTTTGGTCTCAAGCTTTTTCTCGATTCTTCCGGTTGCCTCATGGGATGCTTTGTTCAACTTGATGCTGATAGAAAGCGATCAAAGGGTAAATTTGTAAATTAATATTTGGGTTTTTTTCTTATACATGATCTAATATTCAGTTTTTTATTGTATAGCTGATGGAATGCCTTCTGCTTAACCTTTGTCAACATCCTTGCTGGTCATCTTGTCAAGGGTTTTCTGACATGGTACGCTTGATGATATCAGTTTATTTGATTCGGTTTTCAATTTCTTTTCGACCTAGCTGATTACAGAACCGATGTGAATTAGAAATGTGTCTGATCGAACCGAATCAAATTGATTAAACCGATTCATTCGGTTCGGTTATCCGATCAAAGCGGTTATTATCCAGTTTGTTCAATTGAATTGGGTTAGGTTATCTGGATAAGAAAAATTTGTGGAACAGATAATGCAACCCAAAATTGACTTCACAACTCGGATACAGTTAGGGACCGAAAACCGAGGTCACAATTCGGTTCATTTGTTTACGTATACGGTTCGTTTTTGATTTTTTTCGGTTTTATTTGTAAACCCCTTCTAGAAATAGCATTTTTTGATTTATATCCTTATGAGAGGATTAGACATGATTTAATAGATATGCACCTCTCAGAGGACATGGTTGAGGATAGAAATTCTTGGAGACGTAGGATTAAGGTTAAAGACCTCTAGGGCAACACATAGTTTCTAGTTAGAAACGTATTTTAGGGGTTTTCTTCCCCCTTTTGTTTTGTGTCGCTTTGTTTATTTATTTATTTTTTTGGTCATATCTTCTTCCTTCTTGTAATTCAATCGAATGTAATATGTTTAAGTATTCAACTATTTATTTGCAAGGTATAAATGATAATACTATTATAATATTTTATTTTTACTTAGTTTTCTAGTATTTTAGTATTCAACAATATTATCAATATTTCCATGAATCTGTTTAATACTAGACCACTATAATTAGCATTTCTATAATATATTTATTATTTATTTATTTTTGCTATTTAGGGGTCTAGTGCTACATTTTTGTTTTTCTTTCATACGGCCCGCACACCATACATATACTCTTAGAGCCGGGGGTCTCTCTGGAAGCAACCTCTCTATTCTTTGGATAGAGGTACGGTTGTCTACATCCCACTCCCCAGACCCTGTTAATAGCTTTGCTATTGGTGGGATTTTTACTGGGTATGATTGTTGTTGTTTACTTATGAATGGGTCAATTTGGATTATGACACACTTATCTATAGCAAGTTTAGAAGTTGTGGACAAAAGAGTCAAACCGACCCTACTCTTTGAGACATATAAAAGATTACCCGTTTTGATCTGCTACATCACCTGCCTTAACCCCTCACTGCCACCCGTACTGATTCTGTATGCCTGTGAGCGAGGATAGTAAAAAGCTTGTGACTTCTGTCCATAAAATATACACATGTCAACATTTTTATTAATGCGGGTTTGCAGGTTTCAGCACTGGACAAAATGGTTGATATGTTTTTTGATATGAAGCTTCATCCTACTAAGATACTAGCTGTTATCTGTGGCTTGTTACAAATATTGACGTCTTTAAATAAAGTTCAGAAGGAAAAAGAAGCTACTGATTCTATTAATTCAGGATTATCTGAACAGGTTTTTTGCACAAACTTACATCATTAACATTCAAATAGACTAAATGTATAACTGATTAATTCCTGAATCTACAGGTTGCCTTCCTAACTGCTTTTCTACAATTTTTAATATTTTACAGGATGCATCACGAGTTTCCTTGGAGTTAATTCTAGAAAATGATTCTCAGAGTTTGGTACCATTGGGTGACCTTGTTAACAAAATCGCAGAAAATGATCAATTCGATTGGTGTGGCCGTGTTAAGCTCATTGACTGCATATGTGATTTTGTGTCACTTAATCCTCAAATTGGCCAGGTACTTATGGTTATCCTGCTGTCTTAAATATGGATTTTCCCTTTTGGTACCTTATGGGGATTTGATGTTTTGATTCATGTAGTCTTTTGTGGGTATAGGTGGGATTTGAGGTGACAAAATGGGCGGATTGGATATTGGGTCAAATGGGTTTTGGTTGAAGCATTTTGCTACTAAGTACACTTTTGTCAAAGTTTTTTAAGTCTTCTACAAATAACTGGAGTCAAATATGATTACAAAAGCATAATATTTCATTAATGATGTCTGAGGTTTAGTGCATTGAAAATACGTTATTTTTTTTTGTTTGATCCATTATTTGACCTGTTAAATACAACAGAATCTGGTGTCATTCCTTTCTGTTTAAAAATTTCAACTTATTATTTATTATTAGCGCCATAACTATTTGTGCTATATGTATGTGTTTTAATTAGACCATGATCGAGAAGCTGCTACTGATGCTCAGAGATCCTGACTTTCGTGTTCGGTTTTCTTTAGCAAGAAGAATTGGTGTTCTTTTCCAAACATGGGATGGCCATGACGAGCTCTTCCAAGATATACTGTATGATGCTAAATATATATTTTTTCATATTTTATTTTGCAAATTTCATGTTAGAATGCTTGCATTAATTTGGAAACTTTGAGGCAGTACACAATTGGGTGATCTTAATTGCATTGCTTTAGAGTATGTTTGCAATTAGAAAAAAAGATTTTAGCAGCAAAACGAGCCTAGATGTTGAATACATTGCATACAGTTGTTATAGTTATGGAATTTGTTTCATGCAGTAGCTACATGTTTACATCACAAATTGCATTTCTTCATGTTTAGGTCGAATTTTAGCGTGAAATTGGTGGTGCTATTTAAGGATAAGCTTGTTAAAGCAAATGAAGTTTTAGCTGCCGGTCATCAACCACAACCTGTGATGGAAACCATCATCGTTACCCTTGGGCATGTTGCCCTGCATAGTGAGAAAATTGAGTTGGAGGTAATTTTCTTTTATTTAAGTAGAAAGAATTATTAAGAGAACTATGATACATTAAAAAACACTAGGAATAACTTGATGCCATGTCTCAAGATGGGGTGGTTTTTGCTAGTCGTGTTTATAAATGAACATAATTGTGATCCTGCATGCAGTCCTTAAGTTCTTTTAACTGATTTTTTTATCCTTAGGATGTGGTCAAGGGTGCTTCTGTTGACTTTATTAATTTGTGATCCTGCATGCAGGCTGTTTTTATGATCTGTGTTGTTGCTGCAATTGACTCTTCTCAGAGGTATTATTTTTCCACCATTACTTTATATCTTGGAGTAATTTCAATGTTTTTTTTGCCCTATAAGTATAAACATACCAAACGTTTAGTGAACCATTTGTATGTTAGGCGTTCGTTTATGCTCGCTTATTTAATAAACGAACGAACATGGACACATGTCTTGTTCGTTCGTTTATTTTCGTGAACGCTTGGCTATGTTTGTTCTTATTTTTTTGGCTTACGTTCACTTATTTTCGTGAACAATTTAGTCTAGTTTTAACAATCCTTTAGGCCCAACACATTGTTGTTCACATTTACTTATAATTGGTTTTAGCTCTGTATTGCCTGTTCATCTATATACAATTATGTTCGTACGTTTATGTTGCTAATGAACACAAACACTATCATTTTCTTAACGAACAAACCGGAACAAGAAAACCCTGTTCATTTAATTGTTCGTGTTTGATAATTTTTTTGGTTTAAGTTAATTGAACGAACACGAACATGCTGTGTTCTTCTTCATTCGGTTTCTTTTGCACACCTAATGTTTTTTCATTTGGAATGGCTTTATTTCTATGTTTTTAATCTTAAATGGTTTTTCTATAGGGAGCTGGTTGGTGCAGTACTTGATAATCTATCTCAAAAACTACACTACAGCTCCAGATCAGAGGTAATTTTGACAGTTTTTTTTACTCGTTTATTAACTGCATTTAAACATTGGGACGCTTAGATTTTATTTTTACATTTTCTGCAGTACATTGGAGAACTTATGGCACCAATTATTTTCTTTTGGGTCCAATGTGGTGTGAGCTTAGCTGCACTA
This sequence comes from Bidens hawaiensis, assembly GCF_021521415.1. Classification (NCBI taxonomy): domain Eukaryota; kingdom Viridiplantae; phylum Streptophyta; class Magnoliopsida; order Asterales; family Asteraceae; genus Bidens; species Bidens hawaiensis. The sequence goes on along the minus strand of NW_027498884.1, from coordinate 46,185 downwards.
GTTGAGGTATTATTATTACAACTACTTCATTAAAAGCATTATTGAGTTTACAAGTAATCTCATTTAATTTTACAGACACGTGAACTTTTCGTTCTCAATGTGGAAGCTAGTAATTTCATTCAGTATATATCTCATTGGCTCCTTCCAGCTTTGATTTTGTATAATGACATTTCCAGCTTGAACTGGGTTGCCAAGGTAGGATTTCTCAACTTAATTTATATTTGCTCTTTTCAGATGCTGTTGACATATATTTTTTATATTTATTTTTTTGTCGTTTTTGCATTTAAATTATCTTAAGACATGACTCACTCAATAAAAAATATATTATTTTTTTAGGTAAATATCTTATTAAGCAAGTATTAACATTATAGTAGTTTATCATATTTAAAAATTTCATATGTATAAGATTGCTTCTAGTAAATATATATTTTAATTAAGATATGAACTTTTTAGCTGAAGAAAAAGAAGTTGAAATAAAGCAATAGATTAAGAGTTCTCAAACTAGATTATATTGTATTATTGTAAGTATTTGTCGAGCCAAGTTAGGCAATTAAGTATTCAGACATGAAGAGCAATTTGAATACATCATGTTACTGAAAATATCTGAAGCCTTCATACTAATGGTTTATAAATTCAACAGTTGAATAATGTTTGTATTTTGTTTGAGTTGACTTTCTTTCTGCTTGCAGGTTGCGGGTCAACCTTCTGCATCTCTTATTAGGAGTCACTTTGTAGCTATCTTTTCCATATGTATAGCATTGCATTGTAGTAAAAGGCCTGGGTGGGAATCTGGTGCATCTGTTCTTCAGAGTACAATGTTAAGTATCTCTGGGATATCTGAAAACGAGCGTGACGTGCTTATCAAGAAACACATGGTTAGTTTGCTACTTTACTTTTGATTACAGTTTTTAATAGGTTTGCTGTTGTATATGGAGCAATTTTATTTCATTATCCAACTGAACCATTCAGCGGGAAGTTTGTTTATCTGATAAATGAACATTTATGTTTTCTCGTTTGAACTCATTTATTTTTGTTCTTTTACTTATGTTTATGCTTGCTAGTTTAAGTTCGTTAGTATATTCACTTTAAATTATTTAGGCCCATTAGAAGTTACTAGTTCAGTTAACCTTTTAGGCTGGACACATTGTTGGTCACATTATTCATAATTAACTTGCTTATGTTCGTTCATCTATGTTCAGTTATGTTCATTCGTTTACATTCGTGAACCGTTGTTTTATGCTTTTATCAAACGAACATACACGAACACATTCATTTTCGTGACGAACCAGCACAAACGAGAAAACTCTTTTCTTTTAGTTATTCGTGTTCGATTGTTTGTTCGGTTAAAGTTAAATGAGCGAACAAGAACATGCTCCCTTCGTGTTTGGTTGGCTTTTTTACATGCCTATCAACAATAATATAACTTTCTGATCCATTTTGACCTGTTTTCTTTATGTTATTATTCTTCAATTATGACTTGATTCGTTTTAGATACATTTATTTGGGTAAAGCAAAAAATGAAAGTCTTATTTAAATACCATCTTAAAAAGTTTTATTTTACCCACCTTTTGACCTATTTTCTTAATAAAATCTCAACTAATTTTTTAGTATTATTTATGCACATACAGGACATTTATAACTTTTTTGATAGTAAGTTGTAACACCAACTGTTATTGAATTGCAGGTTTCTATTGTCAGTCACATACTATCACTCGCTTCTCGGTTATCAGAACCTGCATTACCTTTCTTTTCCAAGGATACAATTCAACGTGCTATTCAAACAGTTGTTGATGGTTTCTTGAACATGTAACAGTTGCAAATGTTTATTTATGCTTTACAATATCAAATTATTAGTTTATGCTGCCTAACCATTATCTATGCTGTTTTGTAGGGAGGAATCTCCTTCTAGCATAGTTGTAGTTGACAAAATTAACATTTTTCGCCCTGATAGAGTGTTTATGGTGATACTCTTGTTGATATCATATTAATTAACGTTTTTCGTGATTATTTTTATAATTTACTTAACCACAATTATCTTCTTGTTTTGCAGTTCATACTTGAAATTCATCAAAAAGTTACCACTTCTACTCACCATAGGCACAGATGTAATAGGTTGTCTGGGATCGAGGTGCTTGTTAATGTTCTTGGGCATAGAGCTGCAACACCAAGCACATCCAAGTGAGTTTAGACATCTTTTTTGCATGGGTCGGTTTTGGGCTCTTATTGTAAGAACGAAGTTTATGGTCGATTTAAAGTGAACTAAAAACATGTTTCAATTCAAGCCCGCTTTGATCATTACTCTGAAAAACTGCTTTATGATTATGCAGTTATGTTTTCAACTTGGTGGGTCAATTCATTGATTGCGGGCCTTTGAAAGATCAGTGTTGTCAGATTATAAATGTATTACTCGGAACTATTAAGATTAACCAATCCAAATATGGTATTGATGTTCTGGGTGAACAACTTCAGGTTCATATCTTAAGATCTTGTTTTCCTACCTGATTTTCTATACTGGTTGTTACTAATCATCATTTTCTAACTTATCATATTTTTTATTTGCAGTTTCTGGTATCTAAGTTAGTCGAGTGTTGCATTCCTTCAAAATCTGATATAAAGAATTCTCTCACTCAACCGTCCGAGGCTTTGTTACTGCTTGATCAGCTTGTTATGGATTCTGATCCATCTCTTCATAAGCATATCAAAGTAAGTTAGTTTAGTTGGGACTAAACAGGCTTGTTTAGTCCAGCTTGAAATCATATAAAGTTGGTTTGTTTAAGGTGGCTGCAAAACTACGCTAATACTACAAGAATCTGTTTTGTTTTTTTATAAAATGAATTAGAAGGTTCTGCCCATGTGGCCTGTTTCCACTTTAGCTAATTTTTACGAATTTATCTTATTCAGGAACTCGGGCCGTTTCCTGAATTGGATACATTTGATAAAATACGAGTGTTTCACCTTGAACTTTGCATAGATTACTCTGCAAGAGATCATTTATTAGAGGTATTGTCTCGTTTATTTCTTTTGATTAATTTTAATTAGTTGTGACTGTTCCCTGCAGTATTTATTTCCCAAAGTTTTTTCCTGTCTTAATGTTTTTGTTTCTTTATTTTCTTTTACAGCTTGTTAGGAGATCTAGTCATCTTCCACCGCGGTTGGTTATTTGCAGGTTCTTTTTTCTGTCTGACATATATCAGTGGAAGTTTGGTTTTTGAGACATATAGCCAATTTCTAATGGTTTATTTCATTGCATTTTTTTTTCAAGGACAACAACTTAACTGTACGCTTGTTCATTACAAAAATATAAAGAAAATGTGTTAAAGGGATATCCCGGGTGTGCGTGAAACCGAAAAACTTATATGTAATTGAACTCAAACAAAAAATCTGAAACAAAACGAAGTTTTGGATTTTCTTTTTTTATTTTGAATTTTAAGTTATAAGAATTTATTAAATAGTGTAACCCATATAATTGAGCCCAAATTTAATTATCAACTAACAAAAAGATTTAGGCTCAAATTTATTATTTTTGACCCATTTTTTTCAGCCCAAAAATTTCAAGCTCAAATGGTAATATGGTATAACTGATAACCAATAACCGAAAAAACCGAAGCAAACGGTTTTCCAAAATTAATTTGGTTTGGTTTTATCTCAGGACCGACCTACGCACACCCCTGCTTGCTTAGGTCAACTGTCAAGTAATTGTCTGACCCTGTTGGTTAAATTTTTGCAGTCTTAAAGCTCTGCACAGTATCATGTTCACTGGATTTCAACGTGAAAAGAACGCACAGCAATTTTTTGGAGATGAATTTTGGCAATATGACAGTGAAATTGTACATGCTGTATGGACTCTAGTTCGAATGGCCAGTTCAGATGCAACAAACAGTTTTGGACAATATGTTTCCGACTTTTTATCACTGGTATTATTCATAACTCTATATTTTAGTTTAATTATATTCTTCCTGCATTGTATTACACCTTTGAGATATCCTCAATTGATAAAGAAGTGTATTCTGTTAATTCTGCCTTCAGATTGGTATAGGGGACCCACATCGTGTTGTTTTCCATCTTCCTGGAGATTCAAACCGGATGCATGTTTGCAGGCCTCTTTATTCTGATGGTGGCAGTGGCTTTAATTTTCTTATGGATTCGGGTTTATCTGAAGAACTGTTGATTGCAGTAATGCAGCTTTTGAAGAAGTATTTAATGGAAGAATCTGTTGAGATAATCGAGATGGCATCGCAAGCATTACGTGTATGTCATATACTAGCATGCAAATTTATCTTACATAAAGCATATTTATTGAAATAATGACATCGGGATTTTAAAATAAGTTCAAGAGTGAGCATGAATAGTAGTACTTTTGTTTGTATATATTTAAGTTTTAAGTATAAATAATCCCATTTTGTAAGTACAATAAAACAGCTTAATTTAATTTGTATGCATTTATTTTTATAAATATAAATAAAATAATTCAGTTATAATAATTTAGAGTACATATATATTATTTATTTTATAAATATAAATAAAATAATTCAGTTATAATAAGACAAGGGTACATGCACCAATCGGTCGGTGTCCCGATGGTTGAGTGTTATGTGTCTTATGTCCAAGGCTTGATGCAAAACTACTATCGAGCCGAGGGTCTCACCGGAAGCAGCCTCTCTACATCTTACCCTCCTCAGACCCTACTATAGCTTTGCTATTGGTGGGATATACTGAGTACGATGATGATGATGATGATGATGATATATTATTTAGTTTTAGAAAGCTTGGTGTATACAACTGAGAGAAAACAAATTTGGTGGAAAAAGGGCTAATCTTATCGAGTATTCTTCTAGTCTTCTTTAAAAACTTGTATAAGATATGCTTAAAGTATTTGATTTATTTTAATCTTCTGTATATTCATTAACATACACAACCATTGACCAGGGGATACTTTCAACTGAAAGGGGTGACCGAGCTTTACTGTCACTTAGTTCTTATGAGAGGTCTATACTTGAGGTAATAGCAATAGTTTGCCTTTTTACAATTCTACCCATGCCAATACTTATTGATTTAATTTCAATTCTGTTTTGTTTATCTATATGAACACTTTTTAGTTTTGTATTAATGTGTTCACTGGGCAAAATTGTAGGTTCACTCCAAGGGTGTTAACACAGAACTAGTTCGGAGTTCTTTAGTGGATCTGGAGAGGAAGTTTAATGGTACAGTCTTAATTTTACAAATTTTCCCTTTTCTAATAATTGTGTTATAATTTTAATATTGTTAATATTGTAACCTATTTATTACTACTTTTAGGTCAAGACATTTCAATTGAAAAGACTGCCACTTGGGTGACTAGTGGCAAAACATTTGAGACATGGATCTGTCAGCTCGTTTACGCCCTTATTTCTTTTAGTGACGATACTATCTTAAGGTACCAATTTGAGTGATTTTTCATTTAATGGGTCAAATGGGTTTAGTTTGTTTAGCTAAACAGAAAATGGGTCAAGTAGGTCGAACTTTGGTCAAACTGCATTCAAAATGCTCAAAACCTTAGAAGTTGTTTTACACCTAGAGTTCCAAAATTATTGTCCACAAACAAAAAACAGCACAATTTAAGACATGTACAGTTTCTAATCTTAATAATGAACTAGATGGATGATTCACGTGGTTTGTCAAAATTTCACTTTTGGTCCCTAATTTTTAGAATTTACATCACTGGTCTGAACTTTTGATTATTTTGTTAATTTTAAAGAGGAAAAAATAGTTTGCAAATATTTGAATGGATATGCATAATAGGTTATGCCAAGATATCGTGTTGCTGAAAGCTGAAGTTGCAGAGCTTCTTCTGTCAAATGTTATGGTTAATCTTGCAAAGAGGAAGAATTCAGACACTGATCTTTGCAAGCTGATTTCTGTAAAGGTTATCTACTTAATTTTCCATTTTTTCAATTTTAGTATGGTTTGACCAAGATTAATATACTGTTATACACACATGGATATTGGCATGTAGTATAATATTGATTTGCCAGATGATATGGTCATGACAAGGTGATGTTCTTATATTCAGGTGATGGAAGAAATATTTATTGAGTCAAATAACTTGATAAGATCAGTTCAGGTTATTTTGGACGCACTCAATGAACTTCGACTTTGTCATGTAATGGAGAGAGCTGCTTCTGTTCCATCTAAAACCGAAGGCGCAAAGGTAAAACATTATTAGAAACATTACTTTTAATATTATATTGTCTTGCCAGTTGCCTCCATTACTCTTTAGTTACTAAAGTTTGATTCTGCAGCACGTAAAGTCATCTGGTTATAGCTCTAGATCCCGTAATACACCACATAAGTCAAAGGACCTTACTGCAACATCTAGTCAACCATCGGCATCTACTTTGACTTGGGAAAAGGTTAACGTATTCTATGAATTTATTGAACCCAATGTTATATCTATACTTGAATTCATTATTTACTCGTGACATTCTATATTTCTCAGGTTTATTGGCTTCCAATTGACTACCTTGTTGTCGCTAAGTCAGCTATTGTGAGTTAGTTTCATTGTTAAGTATCAGTTATAGAGGTTGTGGTTTCACTTGTTTACATAGAAATAAGCCAATTAGGGTTGTACTTTGTTGATAACGGGCCAAAACAGGAAAATTCTTGTTACCGGTTTTGGAACCGATATTGAAACTGGTTTGACAAGCATCGGTTAGGAACCGACCCGAATTGTAGAGTTAAAACTGGTCAAAACCCGGTTTCAAACCGGTCAAAGCCAGTTTTTGACCGTTATGAAACCGGTTCCAACCCGACTCGGTTTTGGAACCGATATTGAAACTGGCATGACAAGAACCAGTTGAAAACTGACCAAACCATAAGGATTGAAAGTTGTAACTAGGCTGTAACCATTTGGTTTCAAACCGGTCAAAACCCGGTTTCAAACTTGCCATACCTGATTTTTGACCTTTTTCAAACCGGTTCCAACCCAAACTGGCACCAACAAAAACCTGCATTGAGTTTTGTTGACCCAAACCGGAACAGGTTTTGTTCAAAATTCATATTTCATACATTAGTTATTTGCATTTAAATAATGAATGGACTATAGAAATGTTGACAGGTGGACCCCAACCCATTTGTCCCAAACATAAACTTACCTCGCTTTAACCCATTACTCAACCAGATGACCACCCTCATGATATTTAATTTTCTGTAAATAAAAAGTGATCCATTTTTTTCTAGTGTCACTACTATGTGACTTGTATCTATTATTAATTGTTAGGGATGCGGCTCATATTTCACTGCGGTATTGTATGTGGAGCATTGGTGTCAAGAGCATTTTAATTGCCTTACGTTAGGGAGTCCAGATTTTTCCCATTCAGAGATGGTAAGTTAATTTTCTTTTGGATATTATATATAACATTACCATGTTAAAGAAAGCATTATGATACATCATTTGTGATCTTTTCATTATGGTCATCAGCTGCCTCACCACATAGAAATTCTAGTCTCAGCAGTTACTCAAATAAATGAACCAGACAGTTTGTATGGAATCATCCAGTCACACAAGGTGCAGTTACTAAAACTTGTTATCTATTTGGTACGGGTCAAGTTGGGTTGACTCAGAACACTTTTTTGTTTATTCTTTCAAATAGTTTGCGTGAGCTTGGAATTCGATTGCAACTATATTATTTATACATAATAAAAATTTTGATAATGATTTAGGAGGCTTTACACAATAAATTAATACTTTGGGTGACATCGACCCATTTTTGTATAAGCTATTTTTATTTAAACTTTTGACAGTTTGACCCATTAGAAGTAAAACGTTATTCAAATAAATGTATTGTTTTTAAGGTTGTCTTTTTATGACGTATAGTTGACATCACAAATAATCACCTTTGAGCATGAGGGTAATTGGAGTAAAGCTCTAGAGTATTACGACCTACAAGTACGGTCTGAAGCATCGATTGAGATGGGTAAGTCTTCCCTAGAGGTTCTCCCTGGAAACTTTCATCCGTCTTTACCTTTATCGTCCTCTAAATCAGATGATGAAATGAGGCAAAGAAAACCACACAAAGGGGTAATTAAGTCTTTACAGCAAACTGGTTGCACTCATGTGTTGGATATGTATTCGCAAGGGTTAATGTTACGGAAAGGTCGGATTCAGGATGACTTGGAATTCAATGAGCTACAGGTATGCCCTTAACTTTCAATAATATAATTTGTTTTACTTTCGTGATATCTATCTCTTCTTGTTTTCATCTGTTTTGTGTATGGTGATGTTTTCACTTTCTTTGTAGTTTGAAGCTGCTTGGCGTGCAGGAAATTGGGATTTTTCTGTACTGTACACAGGCTCTAATTCTCTTAACTCAAATCAGCAAATCAAACACAATCATTTTAACCAAAAACTGCACAGGTATAAACTATGTTTAATTTTTGAAATACGTGACAAAGTACGCAATGTGAATCTTGTTGTCATGTGTTGAAGTTTTTCTCATGCTATAATCTTCCTACAATTAAGTGTCAACTTGCTGTTTGATCCACCTTCCATGAGTGGTGCACATAATTTGTTGCATAACATTGTTGTATCTATTAGATTATTTATTTGTGCACGGTTTCAAATATTTCTACCAATTATAGCCATTGAGCTTTCTTATCCGAATTTTAGGTATTGAGATACATATTTAGGATTAATCGTCTGTAGAAAAGAACTTTCCACACTCTGGCAATGGGAGTTTTGTTGTCTTTAAAGTTTAAATAGTGAAAAAATAAATAAAAGCATGTTTATAGGATTTGTGGGATAAACATCATGCTATTTGGAATTATGGATATTTCAAGATTTTTCTACATGTTATGCGCATGAATTGATTATGTCTGTATATTTGAAATCATAAAGCACATATCTTTATTTGTTGCATAAATCATTTTATAATCTGGGGTGCTAGCTGTTTGAGGGCTTTCAAGGAGGGAGATATCAATGAGTTTAATCTGAATCTGAAAGAATCTAAACAGGTAATTATGGGTTTGTATTGTAGTTGGATGAAATTGGTTTTCTGAAGTTCATTTTTAACTTTTTCATTCATTTTAGGAGCTTTTGTTTTCTATCTACCATGCAAGTGAGGAGAGCACGGAGTATATATATTCAACTATTGTGAAGCTTCAGGTATGTGATTCTCAACGATTACACAGTTTGTTTGCAACTTAATAAGGCTTGTACAAAATCTTCTGGTCATCTACTTTGGAACTTGAAGTCCATACTTTAAAGTGAGCGTATTCTTAATTTTATGTTTAAAATAAGTGGATGTATATCAAGCATCATCAAGATGGTTCATGGAGTATGAATAACTTAGTCTGTTGAAAATGCACCTTCTATTTTGTTTAATGCTGTTAGTTATTTATGAACCTGTCAAACAAGGAGATTAATAATTTAAATAGTTTATATACTTTGGATTTGTACTTTGTATAGTATAAAATGCAACAACATGGTAGAATTAATATAAATTTTGGAAGTGAGATATCATTTCTTAGCATACTTGAGTTGAAATTGTTTTACATAAAAACAAGGAAGGGAGATATCATATTGGTAACTTTGTTAGTAAACTTGAGTTAAACAATAAGTTTAAATGAACATTTTTTATAATAAGTTTTTGTGGACCTTTGGCAGATCTTTTGTCATCTTGGTCTGGCCTGGGATTTGCGATGGGCATCGTTAGATGGAAAGGAAGATAATCACACCGAGAGACAGAAATTGTCATCTGGACCGTTTACTCCCAACATGGACCAGGTATAATTTGCCAGTTTCTGCTTTGAATGTGTCATTTTAAGCACAGCCTGAATGGGCTGGGTTGACCCACAAACCTTTGTTTATCCATTTGTCCTTTTTATGAAAAGTTAACACGCCGGTTATTATTACATAAGCAATCTTATATAATTTGAGCAGACACGAACGTGTGTGTGAGAATTGGGAAATCTAATGCCTTGAAATTGTTTTTTGTAGTTATCATGGTTAAATAAAGAATGGAGCTGCATTCTAAACCGTGCACAATTACATATGAACTTATTAGAACCATTCATCGCATTCAGAAAAGTAATGCTTCAGATTTTAAGCTGCAAGGACTGTACGGTCCAACATCTGTTGGAATCTGCATCTATTCTTCGTAAGGTATGCTCTTATACTGTAATAACTTGATAAAACACAAGACTAATTCTTTATAAAAACAATGTGATGGGGAAATGATATTTAGCCTCATTTTTTAGGGATGCAGATTCTCTCATGCCGCTGCTGCATTGCATGAGTTTAAGTTTTTCTACATGGGCAGCACTGGAGAAGATTCTAAACTTTACTGGCTTGGAAGGGTATGCGTTAATTTTACCAGTTCACCGTCTTATGTATTTTGTTAACATCACTTTAGATTACCATCCATAGGCCTGTAAACGAATCGATTGCACACGGAGGGAGTATGTTCATGAAGGGAACATGTTCATGTTTGCTTATTTAACTTAACCGAACAAACGATTGAACACTAACAATCAAACGAACGGAATTTTCTTGTTCGTGAAGAAATTGACGTGCTCGTGTTTGTTTATGTATGTTCGTTAAAAGTATAAATGAAGGGTTCCCGAAACATAACTGACCATAGATAATCAAACATAACTCTGCTAAAACAACTAAAAGTAAATGTGAACAATGTATTGGGCCTAAAGCGTTTTTGAAACTATACTATTTGTAACGGGCCTAAAAGTAGATATATTAACGAACGTAAAAGAACAAACTTATACAAGCGTAAACTCCCAAACATAACTGAACATAAACGAATTAAAGCGAACACTCACGAACATAAATTAACGACCGAGACATGTGCTCTTAAAAGAAACTTGCCGCAGAACGGTTCACTCATCGTTTGGAGTTTGGACAGTCAACTTTTGGACAAAGCTTGTGTGGCGCGTATCAAAGTGTATCCTGTTTTGAACCAATCCACTTAATTTTGGCAGGTTGAAGAAGCAAAGTTACTGCGGGCCCAAGGTCAGCATGAGATGGCAATTAATCTTGCAAAATATATATCTGAAAGTTGTAAGGTGAACGAGGAAGCTGCTGATGTGTATCGCCTAGTTGGCAAGTGGCTGGCTGAAACACGTTCTAGCAAGTTTGTTATATACTACACCTCTTATTCGTTTTCACTTTCTGTCATACTTGTTTTTTTTCAGATGGCCGTCATTATAATTGTTTTAATCGTGCTAATTATGATATCAAAAGAAGATTTATTATGATCATGATCATGATCATAATCCTGGAATAAAACATTTTAAGAAGTTGTAATGCAATTCATTAGACAGACTTTACACTTTCAACCCACACGACCTGTTTGGGTTGACTACCTTTTTTTTGTCTGACCCGTTAGATATAAAGCATAATCCAAACCGAGTATTGAATGCAGTTCTAACTTTACTGTTAATTTTTTGTTTTGTAGCTCAAGGACTATATTGGATAAGTATTTAAAAAATGCAGTTTATCTTGCTAATGATAACAACGCTACAGACAAAAAGTCTATTGCAAGAAAAGCCCAAACGCAGTTTCATCTTGCTCATTATGCTGATGCTCTTTTTCGTAATTATGAGGAAAGACTCACTTCTAATGAGTGGCAAGCTGCTATGCGTTTAAGAAAACATAAGGTTGTTTATACTCTTTTTTCAATTATGAATAGTTAGTGTGCTAAATATGATTACAAAAACTATCTTATTACAATATTAATTCAGTTTTGTACACAAAGCGATTTAGAAGGTTGTGTACACTAACTTACCCTCCAGATGATTAATCAGTTGACCCATTATTTGGCTTGTAAACGAACCGAACGAACATGAACGAACAATTAAGCAAACGGAGTATTTTTGTACATTTTGGTTCGCCAAGAAAATGAACATGTTTATGTTCGTTTTTTAACATTATGAACGAACGGTTCATGAACATAAATAAAAGAACATAACTGAACCTAGTTGAACGAATGTAACTGAGCTAAAAGCAGTTAATAGTAACGTGAAGATGAATGTTTTGGGCCGGAAAAAAGTTATTAAAACTTTCCTAAGTTGTAATAGGCCAAAAAATTGGAATGAATATATTAACGAACGTAAATGAAAGACCTTAAACTAATGTAAACTAACTAACATGTAAGAATGTTGACGAATGAACATAAACAAATTTAAACGAACGAACGTTCATAACATAAATGGACAAACAAGACACGTGTTCATGTTTGTTCGTTTGACCAAATGAACAATTATTTTTGTTCATATTGAACTTCCTGCCGAACGGTTCACGAACTGTTCACTGAACATTCTGTTCGTTTATGGGGCTACTCATTATAAGTAAATGGGTCGAAAATGCCACTTTAAATTTAATAAAAAGGAAGTTTTGGTTTATCAATCAATACGTAATCACAAGCTTTTAAAAACGGGCAATTTTGTAGACGAAGGAGCTGGAGGCACTATTTAGACGATTCAAGAGTTCATCCAAGGCAAGTGAACATTTACACATTTCTTTTTTAAGTCATCAATGGGCTACATATGGTTTCCATACTTTTCATTTATGGTTTGTAGGGAGAGAAAGCAGAGTATACAGTGAAAATACAAGAGTTGCAAAAACAACTTGCAATGGATAAAGAGGAGGCTGAGAAGTTGCAGGTAGAAAATCAATCACGTGACAATTGCACTCATTGATTTCAAAATTCTGTGTATACATAAATATAGTGTTTATATATGTGTATATATTACATTTTTCAGCAAGATAGGGATAATTTTCTCAGTGTAGCACTGGAAGGATATAAGCGATGTCTCGTCATTGGTGACAAGTATGATGTGCGCGTGGTATGATCTTATTCTTATCTATCTCCAATACCAATGCCTATATTTTGGTTTATATATATTTTGAAGGTGCATATATTTGTTATTTTACATCTTGATGAATGATTAATGACTTTATCAGGTCTTCCGACTTGTATCTCTTTGGTTTAGTTTATCCACAAGACAAATTGTTGTAGATGGAATGATCAGCACAATCAACGAGGTACACAAAGAATGAAAATATTTATTAGTTGCTGTGATCAACCTATACACAGTTGATTTAAGATTCATATCTATATATGGTTATTATATAGGTACAATCTTACAAGTTTATACCACTAGTATACCAAATTGCTTCAAGGCTCGGTAGCTCAAAAGACAGTCAGGGGCCTAAAAGTTTTCAGGTTAGAACTTGATGAATGTCTGCAATGTTTTTCATTTTGTTTTAGTTTTCCTTATTTCATTTTTAGTTACCTTTTGTGCAGTTTGCTCTGGTTTTTCTATTAAAGAAAATGGCAATTGACCATCCATACCACACGATATTTCAGGTAGTTTACAACTTTCGGATTCGCTAACGAGTCAAATGGATATTTACTATATGTGACTCAAAATCTAGATAACTATCGATTTTCTGTATGTTTTCTTCTAGCTTTTGGCACTGGCAAATGGTGACCGCGTGAAGGACAAACAACGAAGTAGAAACTCATTTGTTGTGGATATGGATAAAAAGTATGCTGCGGAAAGCCTCTTAAAAGAGCTATCTTCTCACCATGGAGCTGTTATGCGACAGGTCCCCCCCCAGTTTTAATAATTTTTATTATTGACAATGTAAAGAAAATCTACAGTAAGTTATTTAAGTGATGGCTTGTGTTTATTATAGATGAAACAGATGGTAGAAATTTATATCAAGCTTGATGAACTAGAAACAAAACGAGAGGTAATCTTTTGAATCCCATCTGATCCATTTATGGAAATGACTGTAAACATGATGGTATGTTAGTGTAAATATGTTAGCATATCTAGTTTTTGAGCACAGGACAGTTGCAACACTATTTAAGTACCAACAGTTATTTTATCTGCCTTTTGAGGTTTATTACTTGCTGACTAGATTATGTTAACAGGATACCAATAAAAAGATTGCTCTACCAAGAGATATTCGCAGTGTTCGGCAACTTGAACTTGTAAGTGTTGTTTTTTCATCTATTAAGTATGAACATATATGGATTATGAAGATATACAACATTTAATAACGTTAACTGAATTCGTATTGACTACTCTCCTTATGTTTTTATTGGATTTGTAGGTCCCGGTAGTGACATCATCGTTTCCAGTTGATCCTAGTTGTCAATATAACGAAGGGTCTTTTCCTCATTTCAAAGGCTTAGCAGATTCAGTCACGTATGTTTACAAAGTGTGAATAATATCATCTTTTAACATATACTGACTTGTCGATTTATTTATTTATTTAAAACATAAACAGGATCATGAACGGTATAAATGCTCCAAAAGTTGTTGAGTGCCTCGGTTCAGATGGTAAAAGATATCGCCAGCTAGCCAAATCTGGAAATGATGACCTCAGACAAGATGCGGTATGGATATAATTTCTCAATCTGTAACTGTTTCTTCATAATGTATAACTAACGATGTCAAAAAAAGGATCATTAAATAACCTAAGTTTAAGTTTGTTTACTGTTGTATTAAATTAAAATAAATGTATTGCAGGTAATGGAGCAGTTCTTTGCTTTGGTCAATACTTTCTTACAAAACCACAGAGATACATGGAAGAGGAGATTAGGGATACGGACATACAAGGTGTTTTCATAAACTCATAGACTCATAGTTAATGTTTCTCTAAAATATGTTAAAAACTTATTATTTTTTTAATAGGATTGGAAACTTTAAAACTATACTAATGTTTTATGAAACAGGTGGTTCCTTTTACTCCAAGTGCTGGTGTTCTTGAGTGGGTTAATGGCACATTACCGTTAGGCGATTATCTTACAGGAAGGTCAGTGAAAATATGTTTTTTTAATCCTTGGGTCAAGACTTGAAATATGCATTACCTCAAATTGTCTACTTTTCAGTTCGAGAAGTGGTGGGGCCCATGGACGCTATGGCTTAGGAGATTGGTCATTTCCAAAATGCAGACAGCATATGGCTACAGTAAGTTGCTTTTGATCCTGTTTCATTTAATTATTTGATCATAATATTTTGCATTTTAGTTTTAAGTCTTGGACGTCTCTTCAATCTTTGGATCATTTTTGGTTTTGCTGTAATGGATCTAAAACTTTGTACTAGACTACTAGTATATTCAGTATAATTTATGTTTATTTGTTTTGATATAGGAAAATAACAAGCGCAAGGCATTCCAGGAAGTTTGTGACAATTTCAGGTTTTTTGCATCAAAAATTTTATATTACCAATACCACGAAGCCATTAATTTCTGTACATATGTATTTTTTATGTTTATGATTATTATTATTTGCAGACCAGTCATGCATCACTTTTTCCTAGAGAGATTTTTACATCCAGCTGATTGGTTTGAAAAGCGACTTGCATATACAAGAAGTGTTGCAGCTAGCTCAATGGTAGTTTATTTTTTTTTCTTTAGTTATCAGTATCCTTGATTTTGTTCTTTTAAGTTCCATTAATTTGCTTGTAAAATTTAAGTTTATTTCATAGTTTTCATCCACTTTGTTGCTTCCTAAAGACCCTTTTTATCCAATTTTTCTATAAATTTTTAGTGTGCCAGCTTATATTTCATTAATAATCAGTTTTTTCAAATAAAATAATTTATCAAGTTATGCGTATTAAGTGTATTGGTTGTCTTTCGACCTGCTTTTTTTAAGCCAAGTTTTTCAATGCTATTTGTTTAATCCGTTAAAGATGAAACATAAACTGAATTGGCTATTAACTTTTTGTCCTAAATTTTTAGGTGGGCTACATTGTGGGCCTTGGAGATCGACATTCCATGAATATCTTAATTGACCAGGCAACAGCAGAAGTAGTCCACATTGACCTCGGTGTCGCCTTTGAACAAGGCTTGATGCTCAAAACACCTGAGCGGGTTTCTCTCTCGTTCTTCCTTCTGTTTATTATAATAATTATTATTATATATTTATTATTTTCATTCCTTCATTTTTTCCTGATATAGTGTTGTGTAATGTGAATTGTGAGTAGGTCCCTTTTAGACTGACAAGAGACATTATCGATGGTATGGGGGTAACAGGCGTGGAAGGGGTTTTCAGAAGATGTTGTGAAGAAAATCTATCTGTTATGCGAACAAATAAAGAAGCTTTATTGACCATAATTGAAGTAAGTCATATAAAGTAGAAATGGCAATCTTGGCCTGTTTATAATTCGGGCTATGCCTTATCTCAAGCTAAGGGTGTGCACGAAACCGAATTGTAACTGGAATAACTGACCTAACTGAAGTGTGATAATTGAACCCAATAAAAAACCTAAGGTTTGGTTTTATGTTTTTGAGAAACAGATTTTTTGGTTCAATTATGCTATCAAGCAAAAAAAAAGAAAACTGAACTGGTAACTGGATTAACTGACATAACTGGACATTTTCAGTAGAGTTTTGCTATTAGCAAAAAAATAAAAATAAAATAAAATAAAAACTGTAATCGGAATAGCTAACGTAACTGAACCAAGCCGAACCCAATAAAAAATATGCGATTTAGATTTAAGTTTTCTATAAAACCAAACCAAACTGAAAAACTGAACCCATTGTGAAACCAGTATACTGGAAAAAACCGAAATCAAACGTTTTCGAAACCCAAAAAAGCAGAATACTCGGTTTTTTGTTTGATTAGCTCAAAACCAACCGATGTACTCCCTTATCTCAAACGAGTAAAATTAAATATATTAGCTTAAGAGATAAACAAGTCAAACGGGCACGAGCTATAACTAACACATTTTTTTCTCAAAAAGTAAGGTTCCGCTAATATAACGTATTTTTTTAATCCATTTTAGACATGCCCACTAAGTATATTAATTTTTGACACAAGTGTTCCAGGTCGGGTCTGTAAAGGTGATTTAAGTGAATTTAAATATAATGCAGGTTTTTATCCATGACCCTTTATACAAGTGGGCCCTATCGCCTCTAAAAGCTTTGGAGCGCCAAAAGGTACTTAATCAGCATTTTTAATTCATACATACTGCTTTACTAATTAATTATTTCCATGTAACAATGTAAACTCGTTTAATGATGTTAGGAAACCGATGATGATCTGGAGGCGAGTTTGGAGGACTCAGAAGAGCAATACGAAGGAAACAAAGATGCAACACGTGCTTTGCTGCGTGTTAAACAGAAACTTGATGGATATGAAGAAGGTGAAATGAGAAGTGTACATGGACAGGTATATAATATCAATTTGTAAATTCACATTTAGGATAAACCTAGGAATGATGGCTTATATTTAGGATGCTTGTGTTTGTTTTGTTAGGTTCAACAATTGATACAGGATGCGATCGATCCTGACCGGCTGTGTCATATGTTCCCGGGATGGGCATCTTGGTTGTAGTTTAGATCAAATAAGCGCTGTACATATTTTTTGTCCCGAGTTTACCCTTGTTCCCGATTTGAGGTATTTTGTGCAGGCTTATATGTTTTCTGTTTTACCTTGTTACCAACTCTTATGTAAGTAGTCATGTGTTGATGTATTAGATCAGTTTCTTGTTCCATTCTATACATGTATGAAACAGAGCTAGTTAAAATAGTCTTACTTTTATATCATGATTTTTTTCATGTATTTGCATTCATGTTGATGTTGGTTGTATTTTATATGCACCAACCGCAAACTTTAAAATATACCTTTTTTTAGTTAGAAATATAATTTGTTAAAAGTGCAGCAGAAATCAAATTAACTATACATGGGTTTTATGATGTAAAGTCAGTTATAGTGGAAAAATATAGAAGCCATGGGTTTGTTTATATATTTAACTTCTCCAAATTAATTAACAGAGTTTCAAATAAAATGTTCTCAGTAGCTTTGGTTTGCAATTATTAATATGTAAGTAGGTTGTCGTATAAAAAAATATTGGTCTCAAAATTAAGCGAGTATAAATCAAATACCATACTTCGTTTATTGGTTTACCCGCACCCTTAAAAATATCAAAAAGTCCTAAAAACGAAAACAAAAACAATCCGTGCCGGTACATGTTGTGTTCCAGGTCGTACCTGGTAGGCTACCGGTACTCGGTACATTGTTCTTTCTTAGTAAGAAGCAAGCAGCTTGTGATATAAAACTTGTTACAAAAATAGCTATTAAAAAGTTGGTCGTAAGAAAACTAGCTGATACGAAATTTAAATTAAATATTATAGTTGTTTTTAAAAAAACTAGTTATAAAGCTAGCCGTTATGAAATTAAAAACAAAATTTTAACTTGAATAATTTGTAATAAAGTGTTTAAAATTTGTTATATCTAAAAAGAATCAGGAATACAATTTGGAAAGGTACATCATATGATTTGTATTGGTCCATCTTACGATTCGTATAGTATCTTATATGAGTCGTATAGTTGTCATATGGCTCGAATGACAGCTTTACGGCCAGTATAGTCACTAATGCCCGATCGCTTTCACCATATCATGAATGATGGAGTTTGTTAACGGCGGTGACAACAATTTATATCAAGTTGTTGGTCATGGTACATAGGTTTTGTCTCATGTTTCCTTTTTAGTTTTTTTCTTCTCTTTACTTTATTAAAAAAAACTGTCTTAAAAAAAGTATTGTGTAGTTTCAAAAATATTTTCTTAACAAAAGTAATCTATAATTCATTTCATCCGAGTAGGTGTTTCGAGAAACTTATATGCCATGTGAATTTTTAATTTTTTTTTTATATTTAACCAACCCTAGAATACTTTTTTTTAGTTAAATCACTTTATAAGATCACTAGTTTTAGCCCGCGTATTACGCGGGTTTATTTAAGTTTTTGTTTTTATCATTTTGCATTATATTTTTTTAAATAATTGTTTTATTTTTTAACTGAGTTATGTTTTATTTATATTTTTTGTGAAAATGTCATAGAATAGTATCAAATTTTAAAAGTGTTTCGATTAAGTCACCCGTGCAAATTTTCTCTAAATCGGGTCACTAAATCTTCAAATCGAGTCTCACCGATTTTTTGTGTCAAAAATGGATGGAGGATAAGATGTATGAGTCGGGATTTGCAATATATTTAGTTAAATTAAAAAAAATAAAAAACGTTAATTATATTAACTTTAAAAATAAAAAATAAAATTCACGTCACCGCTCAACGTCAACATAAAAAGAATGATAAAAAGATTTCATATGTGAAACAACAACAACAATCATACCCGGTATTTCCTACAAATAGCCTAAGTTATTAGTAGGATCTGGGAATGGTGAGATGTAAAGAAACCTTACCTCTATCTCTAATGATACAGAGGTTGCTTCCGGCGAGACCCCCAACTCGAAAATAAATAGATAAACAAACCAAGCACGAGTAGTTTAATTCGTTTAATTAAACTGGTCAAGCCAAACGCAACCCATTTTTTTAACAGGGAGATTTCATGTGTGAAACAAAAAAGAAAAATGCTAAAAAAACATGTTAAACTCTTTAGTTTAATAAAATATAAAAATTAAGTGACTTAACTGAAACACTTTTTAAATATGAGTGAACTAATTAAAACACTTGAAAAAACTTGAAAAACTTGGTGACTATTCTATATATTGCCCTATTTTTTCAATAACTATTTAGACATAAATAGGTTAGGATTATAGATCAGTTGGAGTTATGATTTGAACTAAGATGGTGTGTAGGATTATATTGGTTGTATTTTTATTTGTACTTTGTTGTTTGCCACATCAAGTTTCTTATGAATAGTTGTCCAAAAGTTTTGTAAAAAGATTGTGACCATGCTACTGGGCCATTTAAAAGGGATTCAGATTCATTAAAAATTTCTCATGGAGCTAACATGGGCAATTTTTTAAAATACACATACAAATATACATTATGCAAACTTAACACATATATACAGTTTCAAAACATGTGCCACTTCAATGAAAAATACCTGTTTTATGGTAACTAATTTTATGTTTTTTTTGATAAAAATCATAATGACTATCAGTAAATATCATTAAAATTTTGATAAAGAATCACAAAATTATGGAAAATCGTATTCAAGTGACTTAATCCAATTTCAATTCATTTGTCAAGAATATGTATATAGTAAGAATGTATTTCACATTTCAATTTTAACGTTTCTTCAAACCAAACAAATCCAGAAACATTATTCAAATTCCAATTCTATTGAATTCTACAAACAAAACCCAACTTAGTTTTCTAAAACGACGGTGACATTATAGTAACACGATGTTTGAGAATTCGGAATCCTAGTCTCAGTTAGTTTTGAGCAATAAAAAATTACCTTTTGTATACATTAACCAACATTTCCGTTTTGCAACCTCTAAAACAATAAACCATTTCCTATTTGCTTTTTGAAGGCATTCAGTTTTCACATGACACTTCAACATGTTTTCACACAAATTGAGCATATCACAAAATTACAAGTTTTTTATAGAACATATTTGAATGAAAACCCGACTATACTAAAAGATAAAGTTTTATCTTTTTAGAAGAATGCACTAAAGAGTTAAAAAAAACTACAATATTTCATGCAATAAACCAATACAAGTTCTCTAAAACAATTAAAATGGTAAAAGCAAAAAGGCGCAACCAGGTTTAGAGATCCGTCTTTCATCAGCTTCACGCTGAGATTGTTAAATCGATTTCTTGAATAAGGTTGAGAAGCTTTTCTCCAATCGGTTCCTGTTTTCATCATGGCAGCAAACTCGCCATAGTTGATTTTCCCATCCTGCATTGTTGGATATGGACCATTTTTGTTACTATACAAGCCTATGTGAGCTCAAATAAACTCGGTTGCGCTGACCCACTAACACACTTTTGCCCTTATTTTATGAACTTTGAAAATTACTAAAGTAGTGAATATGATTATAACCTAAGAAGTCAATTTATCTTTATTGAACTGGACCTTTCTTTGTCATCCAAATGGGCCAAAATGGGCTATGATTAACCGCCCGAACTGACTTGCTAACACTTGTATACCCTTTTTCATTAAACTTTAAGAAAATGTAAGTATTGGATATGATTATAACCTAAGTTAAACAACACCTTAATGGTGGTTGCCTGAGATAAGATCAAGCAAACCGGCAGTGGAGGACTGTGTGTGGCGGTGGTGGTGAAGATGAAGAAAAAGCTGCCAAAGTGCATAGGTGATGGTGGGGATGCCAAAGTGCCAATGAAGAAAAGGTTGTGTTCAAATAAAAAGGAAACATTTATGAAGAGTGAGTAGCGTGTTATCAAATCGATAATTCCGGTATCAAATTTGATTAGTTTATAGCCCGCGTGTTACGTGGGTCTTGAAAATTTATTACCGTTAACGATAAAGAAATTACCGGAAAGGCACCATGTTTGGTGTGTATAGTTCAGGTCAGATGAAAGTTAACCCAAATTGACCCATTTGCGTTTTCAAAACATAAACCGGTCAGAAACGAACTCGTCCCGACCCGAACACATGCATAGGAATTAAAACAAACATTAAAAAATTTGAAAGATCAGTCAAGCAAAACACTTTCTTTTAATAGATCATGTACGATCCAACTTTATAATGTTCAGCCCCTATCTGCACGCGTTAATTTCCAACCAGTGTCAAATTAGTAAGTTGAAATCAAATGAAAACGATAACAATCAAATTAAACTAACCTGTTCTTTAGTCTGAGAATATTCGCGAGCTGAGAATATTCGCGTGGTTTGGATACCCCATAACTCAACCTTAATATGCAAAAGACAATGATAACATGTCAAACATAAATGATTAACCATATAGGCAAAGACTAAGGTTAAAAGTTAAAACAAAGCTACATAGCATAATAAACCTCGTACCATGTTATCTTTTTTCTTAATGCTAGTGAGTAGCGGTTTTAGCATCTCGACTGGAATTTCTTCACTTTCTTCTAAAACCAACACCATTATGTTTTTCAATGGTGGGAATATGGAGTCCATATGATAGTCCCTGAAATACAAATAATAATTATATTGTTACGACAAATGAAGCACGAGTTAGATCAAACACATACCTTACTGATTTTTTAAAATGCTCAAAAATTTCAACAGTTAGCCCGCCACATTCAAGATCAATCATGATGACACATGATCTGACTTTTGAAATGGATTTAATAATTGAAGCTCGTTTGACATAAGATCGATTGGATTGATGAAGAAACAATTAACTAAAAGACATCATGTGCACAAAAGAAGAGTTCTAAATATACTACATATATACATATATCAAATGGCGTGTCAAGTTATGGTGTACCCTCATTTGGTCATTATGATAGGGCGCATCATGAGGCAAGAGCTGTAATTCTTGTTATTTCACTTATGCAAGAAGCAACTGAAAATTTCACATCAACATGTTTTGAAAGATTGTCATGTATCAATGCCCTCATTGACGGTTTGAGTGAATCGAGCATTGACTTTTCGGTGGCTGGTCAACCTTTGATAGAAGTGTCTCCACTTTATGATAAGCACAAACAAAAGAAAGAAACAATCAGATTAACCAAATGAAATTTATATTTATAAAAACGTAAAAAACGCTTAGTCTATTAGTAATCACATTACTACAAATGAACCTCAAATTCCTTAAAATGGGATGCCAAATATCATGTTGAAATTTGCAAATTACAAAAATTAAGGAACATCAAGAAAAGGGAATCCGACTAATCTCTGCTTCTGCAACAAATGAAACATGAACATATTTCATAAACATACTATTCGAAACTGAAGTAGAACATACTCGCGTACAGAAACTACCTCGGTAGTTGTTTAAACTCGATACAAATCGGCCGAAATCCTTGCCAGGTATAATCCATGAAACACATTATGCATCATCAAACATAAATATCAATTTGATCATATAGACATTTAATAATCAATGCCTTGAATCCACATAAATATATAAAAACCTCATTAATAGTTTTAATCATTATAATAATAATATCATAATTTGGGTTAAATATACCCATAAATGCGTAAAACCTTAGTAATATTCAATGAAGGAGTCGATTTAGGGTTGAAGCCCTGAGGAACTAAATTTGTTTTAGCGATTATAGTTTAGATGAAAACCAACACGCAATCGAATATACTATTTATGAAATAAAAATCGAACATACCTTATAAATCGTTTATTGGAGATCGATGTCCTGAGGATCAATTAGAGCCATCAATTGCATGCTCGAATCAATTGAGGAATCTACTTATTGAATGGCCACCGATCGTAAAGCAAATGCCCAGTTGAAAGTTGGAGACGGCAGCGACCATTAATATGAATTAGACCTCTAGAGGTTGTGGTGGCGGAGAGGCGATATACCGCCAGTGATGGTGGGTTTTCATCATCGAAGCATAAGACAAAGCATTAGAGTTTAGAATCAAAGTGAAGAAACGGGTTATGTTAGGAGGATCCGACGATTAATCACATCACCCGCGAATTTTAAACGGGACGTGAGAGTGACCCATAGGATTTTATGCTAAACAATTATATTGATAGTTAGATTTCAAATACGAATTTACGAATCACGTCAAAATAAACTTAAATAATTTCGTTATTATTGTCTACTTACTTTATCCCCATATTTATTTATTATTATATATAATATAATATATGAAAAGTTTGGCATCGAATGGCCATGATTGGTCA
Organism: Bidens hawaiensis; assembly: GCF_021521415.1. Lineage (NCBI taxonomy): Eukaryota > Viridiplantae > Streptophyta > Magnoliopsida > Asterales > Asteraceae > Bidens > Bidens hawaiensis. Next base: position 22,626 of record NW_027498884.1, on the reverse strand, counting down.
TGTGACGTCATTTGATTGGATCAAACTACTGTTTTTGTTATTTTTAATTTGATAACTAAACGGTTATTCATGTTGACTCGCCGTTGCAATGCCTGAAGCCGACAACGTTCGGGTATTAATTAGTAACGACCGGGTTTTATCGACTTTCTTGTTTTAGCTTTGATACCGTCACAAATGTAATCGAAATCGACCGAAATCGCATACACTTGCCGCCTTTTGTTTTTGTTACGATATTGTAACGAAAACCGACTGGATGCCGGTTTTATTTTAAGTTGTAGTTTCCTCACGAACATGACGGAAACCGAAAAAATTTGCGTAGACTCACCACCCGAAATCAACAATGGTCGGTTTTACCAGCACTCGAGTTTTACCCCATTGATCCATCTCAATTTTTTGTATTTTTTTGTTTTATAACGCACGTAATCGAAATTGACCGAATTCAGGTCGACGTACTGGTTCAACGTTTGAGACCGACAACACTTGACTTTTATCGCCGTTCTGGTTTCACCGACATGCCCCGGCGCAATGCGCCGAGCAAAACACTAGTTTACTAATAAAAATCAAATTTTGGTGCCGCTTGAGTTCTTATTGAACCAAGTGACACGATATCAATGGACCACATCAATTTTTATGTTTTTTTTAATTTAGGTTTTAATTTATGACGGTAACATACGTAACTAAAGTCGATCAAATTCGCATCGACTCACCACCGCAACACTCAGGAGAAAGCTCATGTTTTACCAACCTCCGGGTTTTACTTAATCACCGCTGCGATGCCAGAGACCGATAGTACTTTGGTTTTACCAACGTCTGTGTTTTACGGACCAAATAAAATTCCTCTTAAATATTTTATAATACACTATATGAGTGTTCGCTCCTTTTTTTGGGTTTGATTTTTAATATGTTAATTTAGAAAAAAATATTTTACATTTAGTTTTGGTATCGTGACGAGCGTAGTCAGTATCGACCGAATTCTTGTTGGCTCACCCATGCAATGACCGAGTTTTACCGACCAACGTAACGCGTGCGGGAAATCGTAAATGTTACGTACATTATAATATGTTAATTTTTATTAATACGAATGATAACGCATACTGATTATTTTTTTAGTTTCGTGTCGGTATCTTAACGAACATAACTTCTACCCCCCTCTGTTTTTTCGCTCGATAGTGTAAAGTTATCCTTTTTCGGCAGAAATTTTTATACATAGTGTAAATTTACTCGTTTTCGACCGAAATTTTGAGTCCGGCCCCCTCAGATTTTTTTTCGTTAGTGTAAATTTATCCACTTTTTGCCCGAAATTTTTTATACATAGTGTAAATTTACCCATTTCCGATTTAAATTTTGAGCCCGGCCTCCTTTTTTGCTTGGCAGTGTAAAGTTATCATTTTTTTAACCGAAAATTTTTATACATGGTATAAATTCACCCGTTTCCGACCGAAATTTTGAGCTCGCCCCCCTAGTCTATGAATTTTTTATACATATTGAGTTCGTCCCCTTCGACGTGTATGTCCAAGCTTCGCCACTGCTACCAACTGAATCCACATTGTGCACCACTACGACACGACATGTATAGAAAGCGATTGCAACTGCCCGATGCAAGGCGCCGGATAAAAACACTAGTTAACCAAATAATCATTAAGTTGTTATCAAATGTCGGATTGTTGGAAGTGAAGTATATATAATAAGACTGGTTTATATATAAAGTTTAAAATAAGTATATGAAAAATTAAAATTTTTTGTATTTAACTCGAAAATTCAATATTTCTTCTCTCTAATGGGGGGGGGGGGAGGTTATTGCACCACTCTCAAAGTTATTTACGTAATTAAATAAAACACGTAACATACTCGAATGATTGCATTCGAAGATTTAACTGATTACAAAGTTGGGTCGAAAAAGAATTCAAATACAAGGGTTTGAAAAATCCGAAATGCTACAGTTAAGGGCAAGGAAATAAGCTTTACGACAATGGAAGTGATATCCGTGTCTAATACTTCATCTATAGCATTCAAGAAATGGGTTGAAAGAGCATGTGTCAATTAACCTGCTCGCTCCTTCATGGGAAATCATAGTAAGCTCTTTAGCAGCTACAACAATGGCTTTCCATGCAAACCTGGGACTTTGTAACAAAAGTAATTCGAAGAAAATTGATGATCAGTCAATCTTACTTGGTTTCCAAAAATGGCGATGCTGTTATGAATAGAGCTGAATGCAAAAAATGAATGAATATCTGGGTACTCATTCAAGACACGAAGATCTGGTCACCTTACCATAATAAAAAATGATGCAACTATCTTTCAAATCAATAAAGGAATGTAGTGTGAAATGGACAAATTACAAAGTCGTGAACAATCCCCTTTTCCTGGACCTCAAATGAAAAAGATTCGCGTCATCCCATTAGCGTCTGCAATTAACTGACAGATCATGATAACGATGATGATCTCAATATCACTTTGAAGAACAGCCAAAGTCACGGCATCCTTTATGTTAGCCAACCATCATGAATTTCATATGCTTTTGTTTTTTAAAGATATTGTTGTGGGTCCACAATTGAATTGCCAGATATGCAAAGTAACCAAGCAACATGACGATGGAACAGGCTCTAGACAAATACAATGTAGCTTTTGCAACATTTAGCACCTCAGCATCTACATTATGATCATAGGCAACAACATATTTATATAAAAGCATAGGCATTATATTGCACAACAATGTCATTAATAACATAGATATATTCACATCTAATTGTAAATTTAAAATAATAATAATAATAACAATAATCAAAGCCTTTTGAAGATCCAGAATCCATCTAGACGGCGGTTTGTGATCGGATTTGAATTAATAATTGAATTGATTAAAGAGTGTTCCGGATTAATTTAGGAACCAACTTGGTGGGAAGTGTTGGGTATTAGAGTCGAGACGTGGTATGAAGGAGGGTTGGATGATTATTGTAGGTTATATGATATAACTCATACCCATAACAAAACACATACCCACGAATTTTGAAGGAATGCATGAGAAACCTCAATTTTGAAATCAAGCAATATGATGGTTGTAGATGGGAGAAAAGGAGGGGGGATGTGAGATCGACACGTAAAATTTCATGGTAGGAAATTATATAAATAGTATGTAACATGCGACATATCCTATACCAAAATATGTCGTCTTCCTCTTATCTTAAACCCGGACAAAGTTTGTTGCTAACGTACTGTAAGGCTTCATACCCGGTGCCTTACTTTAGCGTTGGATTTACTTATAAATACAGTTTTAAATATCATAGTGAATTAAAACTTTTGTGGAAATATTAAAACTTCAACCCTAAGTTACAAAACATAACATCTTTGTTTAAACATTTAAATCCCATCATAACAATCAAACACTTGTCTTATAACATACATAAAACATCATACTAGAACATCATAACATTCTTCCGAAGAAGCCAACTTATTCAGTCCAATGCCATGTGTCTCCCTCAAGCTAGCCACCTTAGCCTATTTACATGTGTGTATACTAAAAGTCAGCTATGCTAAGTGAGTAACAGTTAATCACACAACACACATTACATTCTCAAACATACGTATCCGAAGACACATATTACATACTTAACATTTTAATCTTTCTTTCATACATATATACATACATTCTTTCTTTCTTTCAAACTTTCATTCTTTCTTTTGTTAACATATATAGTGCATGTATAATTATCTTTACGTTTTAAAGAGTCTTTCACCCTATAACTTCACAGACATTAAAAGGGTCCAGTCTATAACATCACATATATTATGAGGGTCTGGTCCCCATCCTCACAAATATTATCAGGGTCTGGTCTATTCATTCCATACAGCCATATAACCATACATTCATACATACATTTCTTCATATTATCACTCATATAATTACAGTCATATTTTTAACCTTTTTTATATCATTCAAACATCATCCACAGAACATCCATAAAGCATACACATACCAATTAAGGTAAGTGTATTAACTAATCACATCAAGTATGCACACAACCCCGAAAACATAACAAGGAAATGGGGCTAGAAACTCACCCTAGTCCTGTTTTCTCTCTGAGTTAACTGTAATACCCCTCCTTAGAAGTGCACGGCTAACTGTGTAACAATTATAATAATCAATTAACTACCCTTAACTAGATCATATTCTAAGTAAGTGAAACCCCAAACGAACGGAGGTCCGGGGGCAGCACACCTGGTAGCGGGGTTCTAGGGGCGGGAGTCCCTAGCAGGGTCCAAAGGGCAGAGCCCCTGGCTGGGCTCAAGCTGAAGTTTAAACGAATCGAGTTTCATTTGAGTCGATTTTCATTCTAATCGAATCGAGTTTTCATTCGATTCGATTCGTTTCATTTCGATTCGATTCGTTTTAATTCGATTCGTTTTATTTAGATTCGATTTGTTTCATTTAGATTGGATTCGATACGAGCGTTCTACAAGAATATGATTCAGACCTGATTGCATGCCTTTTGCTATAATCGATTTCCTTCGACACGTCCTACCAATCTACCATTATGACGAGTTCTAGGTCACAGCCATTCTATCTTCTTGTTTTTACACGGTCCGAACGTCCCTCGTTCGTCTCGATTCATTCCAAACAACTTGTTTATGTTCAGGTTTACGTTTTTCTTACATGTTATGACCTGATTTTTCTTAGTATCAAATATTAAGGCAAACCAATATTTAAAACATAACCTTTACACCAAGAATATACCTTTTTCCTTGTTCGGTTCGAGTTTGGCTCGATTTCGGTTTGAGCCTGACTTGAGCTAAGATCTTGGTACGCTTCTTAGTCATTCGACGATAATAGAATCATGAAAACAACCCAGTTTCTCTTGGATCTCGGATTCAGTTGAGAGAAAGAGTGTTTGTGTGTTTTTTTGAGTGTGTATGGAGGCAAGAGGTGCACAAATCAGGTTTTTCAAATACGCATTTTCGGGTATAGAACCGGGTTCGGGTATGACTGGGTATTGAAAAATCGGGTATTGGCAATACCCGGGTCGGGCTCGTGTCCGGGTATTGCTTCTAAAAACAACACCCTGTGTATCGGGTTCGGGTCGGGTACAGAACTGAGTATTCTAAAACTGGGTATTTGAATACCCTATTTCCGAGTATTTTAAAAATTGGTGGGATATACTGAGTACGATGATGATGATTTCCGAGTATTTTTAAAAAACCCTATTTTTGGGGTTTTTCTGATTTTTTTCGAGTATATATTAGATTTTTAAGGGGTTGCACTTTTTAGGTGTATTTTCAGGTATTTTCGGGTAATTTCGGGTATAGATAGGGTATTTGAAAAACCTGTTTTCAGGTAATTGAAAAACCCATTTTCGGGTATAGAACCGATTCCAGTTTTAGGGTATTATCGGGTACAAATCGGGCCCTGTTCGGGTACGGGTTTTGGTATTGAAATGCATGCCTTATCCGTACCTTACAGATAGGATCATGTACGGGTATTAAAAACCCGGGTAAAAGAACTGGTTTGGGGTTTTTTTCGGGTCCGGTTTCGGGTTCGGGTTTTGTGTGCACCTCTTTTATTTTTCAAACCCACACTCTACTGTTATTATTATTTAACTTAACTAAATAATAATAATATTAACAAAATTATTTTATTTATTATTATCAAAAATAGGATGTTATACATACCAAAATTATATGCCCCTATATCTATGTACTTTAATAACAATACTGATAATTCCATTTCAGAAAAGAGGTACAGTACAAAAGAATCATTTTTATTACTTTTGTACTAGACACATAAGACAAATGACAAAAAAAGAATGACAAAACTTGACTTAGACTATGTTTAGTCAAAACTAGACAACTCTAAGCATTTTACGCCACGTAATGCCCAATCAATATTTCAAAGTTTTGTAAAAAACAAGTGTATTGGGAAAATGCTCGCAGCTCTTCTTCAATCATTAACCCCCCACCCCCACCCCTCTCTCCCTCTCACACACAAAACGCCGATTCCTAACATTGTTTACACAATGTTAACATCCAAAATGTTGAGGGCGGCGATGTTTAGGAGCATTTTGGCCTCAAAATTTTTCATTACGCATGGTTTTATTAATATTAAGTGGTGTTCTCGAATTAACCTTTAGAAAGCAAGGAAAATGAGCTCATTCTTAAATCTACCAAGTAATATTCTCTTGTTCCCGTTGAATTTAACTTGCCATCAAAATAAGTAACAACCTTTTAAGATAAAATAATAAATAATAAATAATAAATTTTATATATTATTTATAGTATGTTAGTTGTCTCACATGTTATTTTCATCCAGCTTTATTGTGGTACACTGTCCTTCACTGTTGATATCATATTTGTTTTATTCTATATTTTAAAATTGAAAAGAGACGTGGTGGATACTGACATTTTTCAACCTACTATCATCCCCCACTATATCTTCTTCTCAAATCTTAAGTTTTGCATTTATATGTTCACCATCTTCTTCTTAAAACATTTTTCCTTAAATTCTCAATCTCTATCTGGTCCATTATAAGTTCCACCATTCACAATCACCACGAATAACCACCCCCTCTTTTGTGCCTCTCATTGCCGCTCCTCTATATACTTTAAATTTCATTTCTTCCACCACAAATAAGAAAACTCCCAGCTCTCACCCATATATACAAAGTAACCTTCAGCTCACTTCATCAGGAAACTCAATGGCCTTTGACTTCTTTAACCACGGGACTCATAACGGTTACTATGACCTGTTATAAGTTTTAAATTTCAAGACAAGCTCACGTTTAGATATGGTTTACAATCTTATTAATTTGTCATTACATTTGTTTAGTAATGTTTTTAAAATAGTTAATGTGGAAAGTTATAATAACAAGAAACTTATATTCATTTTGAAAAACATTTATAGTTTATGTTAAAGGTTATATCAAAAGGTTAAAAAGTTTCATATGATATATAGGTGGAATCTAGAGAGAACTCTTTTTAAAGAAAGAACTAGTAAGGAATCATTTTTAACTATTTAAAAAAATTCTTTTGTGATTTTTTTTCTTTCCTCCTTTTAATAGGATGATATTGTACATAAAAAAACCCGTCGATGTAATGCGTATGTGCATTAATGTGTATTATATATATAAAATAGTGTTTTATTTATAATACAACACAAATACATTATCTAAATACACACTATTGAATATATGCAAATACGACACTAATAATTGTATGTAAAACACATTATCGCATATATGTAATACAACACTAATGCACATATACACTATATCGATTTTTTTAATTTTTGTATATAATATAACACTATTGCAAATATACAATACAAACAACTATATATATGCTATTCAACACTATTCAAATATCAAAATGAACACTATTGCACATATGCATTATAAAAAAAGTCGGCGTATTGCATATATGCATTATTTTTTTAATTTTTTTATTTTTATATTTTTATATTTTTTGTGATGAAGAATAACAACATATAAGAAGGATGAAAGTAAAAAAATTTTCAAAATATTTTTTTAATTAAATTAAAAATATTTCATTATTAGTTCTCTCCATAAAAAGGAGTTCTCTCATGATCCTCTATATATATATATGGGTGGGATCTAGAGAGAACTCTTCCAAATAAGAGAACCATAGAACTTCATTATATCCATTAATTTTGTTTAAACACAATTCAGATCTAGACGATATCGATTATCAATCGAGATGTAATATACCTTAATAAGATCTAGTTCATTGTTATACTCTTAATCAGTATTAATATATATATATATATATATATATATATATGTATGTATTAGTTGTATTATGTGTGTTAAGTAATAGCTTAAATGAAGGATTGATCGAGAGAACACTTGGACATGGGTTCGTTACTTTATAATCAAAACTTAAATTAATAGGGGTAGGAACACCCCTATATATAGACGATGGAACCAATTCGTTACACATCCCGTAACGAATTGGTGTCCAGTTCGTTAACTTACAGACTCAATAAGGGAAACATAACAAATTTTTGATTCCTTATGCCACATTTGTCAACATTCCATGACGAATGAGAACAAACATAACAAACTATCAGCCCATTCGTTAAACATCCTTATCGAATGGGTGTTACATTAAACAAACTGGCTAATTCGTTAAACATCCTGATGGGTGTATGAATCAAACAGGAATAATTAATCAATTGTAAAGGAGAATAGATTGACTAAGATGAATAAATTTCTGAATGTAAGAACAGTGATGTGTAGGAAGGGAATTGTTTGATTGATTGTGTAAAGGAAATACAGGAAAAAGAAAGAAAGAGACCACTAACAACCCAGGGTTACACCCCCCCTCATGCACATGATGCAGAGCCACTAATTTCTAACAAAATACATAACTGACTAACTTCAATATTCCCTTCCTATTAATACTAACATGTGACCTTTAGCCACTTTGCAATTTACCCCTCCTCGAATAAACAATTAACTCTTTTGGACCCTCATGATTCTTATCACTGCCCTCCCCTTCAAGGACAGTCTTGTCCTCAAGATTGAATTCAGGGTATTGTAGTTTAATCCAATCAGCATCCTCCCATGAAGCCTCATCCACTGGTTGACCCTTCCAATGAACCAACCATTGTTCCAGAGAATCCGAGCCCTCCCGAATGACACGAATAGCCAAAACACTGTGAGGTAAAGGATGCAGAGAGTCAGACATATCCAATTCTGGAGGTAACTCCGTCTCACTAAGACGCGATACAGCTTTCTTTAAAAGAGAGACATGAAAAACCTGACGTATTTTGAAAGTAGCATGGAGAATCAATTTGTAAGCCACTGGCCCAATCTTCTCCAATATTTGAAAAGGCCCAAAGAATTTAGCTGCCAACTTTTGGTGAATTCGACTAGCAAAGGATAGCTGGCGGTAGGGTTTCAATTTAACATATACCCATTCACCCGCCAAAAGTTGCGCGTCCTGTCTTTTCTTGTTTGCATGTAACTTCATTGCACCCTGAGCAGTAGATAAGTGATTTTTGAGTTATTTTAGAGCCTTATCACGGTCTTGAAGGTCTCTAGCAACAGAATCCACCCGAATTTCGCCTAGAATAAATTGAAACACCGAAGGAGAACGCCGACCATAGACAGTTTCAAATGGAGTAACACCCGTAGAAGCATGAAAGGTGGAATTGTACCAAAATTCTGCCCAAGGTAACCAAACAGACCAAGTTTTGGGCTGATCAATTGCGAAACAACGTAGATAGGATTCCAAACATCGATTGATTACTTCAGTTTGATCGTCGGATTCCGGGTGGTAGGCAGAACTCATGTGCAGTTTAGTACCCATGGAACGGAAAATTTCTTGCCAAAAATTACTTAGAAACAAGGGATCTCGATCACTTACAATAGTATTTGGAATTCCATGGTGACGAATAACCTCTTTAACAAAAACCTCAGCCACTGTTTTAGCGGTGTACAGGTGTTTTAATAGAATAAAGTGAGCATACTTCGAAAGACGATCCACCACCACAAGAACCACTGTGAACCCCTTAGAAAGTGGTAAGCCAACGATAAAATCCATACACAAGTCTTCCCAAACAGCATCTGGAATGGCTAAAGGCTGTAAAAGACCACCAGGCAACAAAGAGCTAGCCTTACAGCGCTGGCATATATCACATTCTTGGATAAACTCTTTAACTGTAGATGTCATACCCACCCAATACAAATTAGCCACCAAACGCCTATAAGTTCTATAAAACCCCGAATGTCCTCCCGCAACGGTAACATGGAACTCATGTAACAGAGCAGGAATAAATCTAAAATGACGAGAAATAAACAAACGGTCTTGACAAAATAGAACGTTATTCTTGAGTGAATACCCAGGATACTTAGCCGGTGTCGTTTCAAATTTAGCAATTAAGGTTTGAATTTCAGGATCTTGTTTGGCCTCCTCTATAAGCAAAGCACCGTGCAGCCATATGGGACCAGAAACTGCTTGTAAAAACTGACCAGAATCAGCACGTCGGGATAATGCATCTGCTGCACGGTTTTCCCGACCGGCTTTGTATTGAATGTCGAAATCGTAACTCAAGAGTTTAACCACCCAATTTTGTTGGTCATAAGAAGAAACACGCTACTGCAATAAGAATTTCAGACTCTTCTGATCCGTACACACAGTGAACTTGGACCCCAACAAATAAGGACGCCATTGTTGGACCGCTAAAACTAACGCCATTTATTACCGCTCATATGCTGATTTTGACAAATTTCGATCACTTAAAGCTTTACTAAAATAAGAAATAGGTTTCTTGTGTTGCATTAGAACCGCACCAATACCACATCCCAAGGCGTCACATTCTACAACGAAAGGAATAGAGAAATCGGGCAAAGACAAGACCAGAGCTGAAATTAAGACCTGTTTAAGTTGTTCGAAGGCTGCCTGGGCCACCGGGGTCCAACCAAACGCATCTTTTTTTGTCAAATCAGTTAACGGGCGAGCAACGCTTCCATATTTTTTAACAAATTTACGGTAATACCCCGTTAACCCCAAAAATCCCCGAAGAACCTTTAATGTTGTAAGAGTCGGCCAATCAACCACGACAGCCACCTTAGCCGGGTCCATAGAAACCCCTTGACCGTTGATTACGTGACCCAAGTAATCAATTGACCGTTGGCCCATACTACACTTTTCAGGATTGGCTTTGAAGTGATGAAGGAGTAGAATGTCAAAAACTTCTTTTAAATCAGCCAAATGAGCCTCCCAAGTAGGGTTGTGAATAAGGATGTCATCAAAGATAATAACAACCTTGTGCCGTAGAAGAGGACGGAATGCCATTCATCACCGCTTGAAAGGTAGCCGGAGCATTCATAAGGCCGAACGGCATGACTAAGTACTCATAGTGCCTATCATGAGTACGAAAAGCGGTCATGTCAATGCTATCTGGGCACATACGAATCTGATTATATCCAGATTTGAGGTCCAATTTAGAAAAGAAAGTTGAACCATGTAATTCATCAATCAATTCACCAACCACCGGAATAGGATACTTATTTGGAATTGTGGCGTTGTTTAAGGAGTGATAATCAACGCACATACGCCATGAGTTATCCTTTTTACGAACCAATATAACGGGACTTGAGAACTTACTCTTACTCGGCCGAATCATCCCCATTCATAACAATTCTTGCACTTGGCGTTCAATTTCTTTTTTCTGAACATGAGGGTAACGATAAGGACAAACATAGATGGGGGCAGGACTAGACAGCTGAATACGATGATCATGAGAATGGATCGGAGGAAGAGAAGAAGGTGGGTGGAAAATTTCTTCAAACTGCTGCAATAAAGACGCTAAAGTAGTTTGTTGATGAGTGTTTAATAGAGGTGAAACCGGAGGAGGCGAAGTGCTCACTGATGAAGTAACCATAGCCCGTCCATATATAACCACTGGTGCAAAGCTAATAATGATGGATGACCCGTTTGAACCCCATGTAATTGCACTGACACGCCATGATGTTCAAACCGCATCCAAGAGTGTTGCCAGTCATGAACAACCTCACCCAAGGACTTTAACCACTCCAAACCCAAAATAAAATCTAAAGAGCTGGTATCAAAGACCAACGCATCCACCGAAAACAAACAGGGACCAATAAGAACCGGAAGAGCAACACATCTTTCATAAACAAAAACGAAATGTCCATCACCAAGTTTGATTTTCATATCCTTGAATTTAGAAGAAGATAAAACCCATTGCCGAAACCAAACAACGCGAAATGAAATTATGAAAAGCCCCACTGTCAACCAACATAGAGATCGGAAAACCCATCAGAGTACCCTCCAGTTTCATAGTAGCAGAAGGTGCTTGAGCAGCCACAGTGCCAGCAAACTCTAATGCATCACAAGTACCAACCGTGTAATCTAAATCAGTCTCTTGTGTAGAAGGATCCGATTGTAAAATACATTGGTCTCCAACGGAGAATTCATCTTCATCATCTCCTAACAACAGGACACGTAACTTTCCCTCGGGGCACTTATGAGTTGGCCTATATTGCTGACCACAACGAAAGCAAAGCCCCTTTTTACGACGGTCCTCCCACTCAGTTCTAGAGAGAGAAGGAATACCACGATCACGAGGAGAAGATTGACCATTATCGGTCACTGGAAAAGATGATCTAGGGTTAGAGTGGTCAGCCACTGGAAAAGATGATCTAGGGTTTGCAAATGAACGGGGAGTGTCTATTTTAGGGAAAACATGTTTGTCATTGGACCTGGAAGAGAAAACAGATCTGGAATCAGATCGGCCCATCACCGAAGGCCCATTTTTAAACCCAAATGGTGGAGGCCCATTAGGGTTTAGATAACGAAATCGGCCCAAAGCCGCTAGGCCTGAATCTGGGCGAAACATCAATTCGACGTCCTTTGCCAGATACATAGCGTCTAAACGTGATTGACGACGATGAAGATGTACCCATTTTTTCACATCGTCTTTTAAACCAACCACAAAATAACCGACTGACTGCGATTCCGGTAGACGAGGAACTAGGGAAAGAAGGTACCTAAAATCATCAATATAATCATAAATTGAATCCCCTTGTTCAATCCTAGCCAGCTGCTCATACGGGTTCTGGATTTCCAATTCACTGAACCGTTGAAGCAATTCTGATTGAAAATCAAGCCAAGAAATGGTAGGATGCACCTGAGTAATTATAGTAAACCAATGTTGTGCGACCCGAACCATACTTAATAGGGCCACTTGCAATCGAGCATCATCAGGTGTATGATTCAAGTCGAAATACAAATTTTCTTTCTGAATCCAACCTTGTGGATCAAACCCAGAAAATTCAGGAAGTTTTACCTTCTTAACTGCCCATGGAAGTGAAAGAGATGAATCGGTGGTGTCGGAGGATCCCGGGTTAGATCTGGAACTGGAATAAATGAAACCACCACTGGAAGCCCCTGAAGTCGATGAATCTGACACCGGTTTCTTATCCTGCTTCACCATCCATGTCAAAACCACCTTCTGAAATTCACTAGCCTCAGTGCGTTCCTCTTCCAATGAGTGTAAGGAAATCCGAACGTCAGCTACATCAACTTGAAGTTGTTTAATATGAGAATCCTGAGCATCTAATCGAGTGTTTGTGCGAGTTTCCATGGAGAAACAAATTGAAAACTGACGGTAGGTCAAAGGCAGGTCGGACCAATGATGGGTGTATGAATCAAACATGAATAATTAATCAATTGTAAAGGAGAATAGATTGACTAAGATGAATAAATCTCTAAAATGTAAGAACAGTGATGTGTAGGAGGGGAATTGTTTGATTGATTGTGTAAAGGAAATACAGGAATGAGAAAGAAAGAGACCACTAACAACCCAGGGTCACACCTTCTCTCATGCACATGATGCAGAGCCACTAATTTCTAACAAAATACATAACTGACTAACTTCAATATTACCTTCCTATTATTACTAACATGTGACCTTTAGCCACTTTGCAATTTACTCCTCCTTGAATAAACAATTAACTCTTTTGGACCCTCATGATTCTTATCACATCCTTAACGAATTAGCCTTACATTAACGAACTAACTATTAAAGATAAATATCTTTTCATTATAATAATAATAAATACAAAACGATAAATACAAAGACTCGAGACGACAAAACCGTGCAGTAACAAACACCCCCTCGTCTTGAGCCCTTTGTCTTTAAATTACTTGAAGCGCCTTGACTGCTAGTCTCTACAACTATGCATTCCAAATTCGTGACACACGCGTACAACACGTTGGAATTGCATAGCCAGGTTGTAGTCATCTCGGTGCTCGATCAAGATCTTGTTCTAAAATAGCACATCATTGCCTGTCTCTGATAAGTTAACGAGCCACATTGGATCGATAACTCGTATAAAGCTCGTTTTCAGCCCTTTTCCCAGTACAATAACGGCCTCGCCAGTACAGTTATCGTAGTACCATCAGTTGAAGGAGAGATGCAAACTCTATGGAAACGTGTTCACCAATATTTCTTTCATCGTCTTTGGCGGTTTTACCTTAAGCAAGAGCTTCCTCCAACCCGTACGTGGATCAATATCGTCGATACGTTTACGGATTGGAATCTGCGACTTAAAGAACTTGAACCTGCGGTTTACTTCGAATAGAAAATGTTGGTGAAACCATTCTGCATTACGATTTCCACCGCGGTTCATAAAAGGTCGATTCACGAGGGTGCGAACATCCCAACGTGGTAATGAGAGAACGTTAGTGATGCTCTGATAATACTGAACATCGTTCTCCCATTTGATAATTCAGACCATGATTCGGAATCATAAAGCCAGGACACGATATCACCTTTAACAGTCGACACGGCTTTAAAGGTTGTCTTCTGATTAGCTTTAGTGCGTGCGACAGCATCCTGCTTCTCTTTTTCGTTCATGTATTTGTATGCCTCAATAATATTACGTGCCTTCTTGTTTCTGCACGCAAACCAACCTTGGATATCAGCAACAAAAAGATCAAGATTCCACTCAAACGTCTTGCCTTTACCCTTTGGCACCTTCTCCAGATGGTCTTCAACAGCTTTGATGTTTTCTTCATTGAAGGTAGGAATACTCTCATCAACATTGGATCGTTGATAAAGATCCGGGTTTTCCTCTGCTGTCACATCCTCTATATCGACTTCCTCATCTTTATAAATAAACGACGTATTCATAGGAATCGTCGGATCTTGTAGGAGTTCCCTATCGTTCAACATTTCTACATCCTCTTCAGCTTCTAACACATCAAGCTCTTCATCATTTAAACCTAACATTATTGAAATCTGATTACGTGTCAGGGACCTATCAACAAACTGTCCCTCCTCAATTTCATCCGCATTCACCATACTCCTCACCACCCCCGTGTTATCCATAAATAGTACAATATTAGCCTTTATCGACTCGATTGGTTGAGCATTCGTTGAGTCTTGATAAACGACCAACTGTTTATCCACATCCCTAACCCCGCTTGTACTAGCACCGGAGGATGAGCCGTGAGCTTGTTTCGGCTCACAGCCTCCAGCTCCTGAGGCATCAGGATCTTCATCATCATTCATTAGCTTCTTAAGTACATCTTCTTCGCATGTCAGCTGCAGAATGAGATCCATTTGCTCCTTTATTTTCACCCCCTGAGCCGTGACAATCTCACGCAGCTCCTTCGTTTCCTTCTGACAGTAGGAGACGAAACCCATCAGACGTCGTTGATTCAGCATCATTTGCTCTTGATCTTGGCGATCTGTAGCCATTTGGTTCTCATAAAGATGAATCAAACTCAAGAGCATGTTCATTTGATTTTCATAGGGCATAGCATGGAACGATGGAGGGATCGGCTGCACATGGCCTTGAGGACGATTAAGCCTCGTGAACGAAATGTCCATAGGCTGTGTTGGCATCATAGTTGGTGTTGGAGAAACCACCGATGTAGCAGCAGTAGGCCTTGGTAGTGTAGATAAAACAGATTGAGGAATCATACCAAGCCTAGGATCCGAAGTGAGTGTGGTCGTCAATGTTAATTCTGGGGTGCTAGTAGTAAGCGGCACCGCTAGACGTCGAGGAGAAAAAAGACCTTGGAACTTGAGGACCAAAAGATACGCCAGCACCTTCAGTCACACGACGTTTAGATGGCTCTCCACTAGCCACCTCTTTCCCCTTTCGCTTTTGTTGAGCAGCTTGAGCAATAATTGCATCAACTTCAGCACGTCGTTGGTTATCATCCCCACCTTCATCACCATCGTCACCATCATCACCATCGTTCCTACCTGGACCCTCTTCACGCTCGGAATCTGAATCATCATGGATCTAGTGATCATTAGAAGGACATTCGTATGCTGGATCTGATAGATCACCAATCAAGCGGTTGGTCCTTGGACGAGGATCTTGCCTATACAACTTCATACGCTTGACGGTATCAGCTGTCATGTGTTCCATCTTCAGCACATCATCCACTAACGTCTGATCAATCTCCAAATTTGGAATCAAGTCTTGAACAATCAATTGTATAAAACGTGGATACATCAAAAATTTCCCACGTCGATTCTTGACAAGACAATTCTCTTTGAGATGATAAAAGATCATCTCCGAGAAGTTGAATGGCTTGTTCAAGATCAATGCGACTAATGTCGATTGCAGCATGATAAGGCACTCGTCAAAACCTCCCTTCCGTCCACCAAGGCAATGAATTAGTACGTTTAGTAAGTACTTGTAAGTGGGACACAAGTACGCCTTGTTATACATGGACTTGTCAAGGTCACTAGTGTAGAACACTCGATTAAATAACCCCCAAATCAACTCTTTATCAAACTCACTCGGGTTGTCCATTTTATCTCCAAACTGTAACACCCGTCTTATCACCCCATGAGTAATAGTAATAGCTTGCCCTTTGACTTAAGCTACAATGTGGTTCTCGGATTCAACGTACCGTGCTGAGTTCCAGAAAGGACGAACAATGCTAAAATGAACGTTTGGCCTCTTAGTCACAACATAATAAATACGAGATCATCTTATAAAAGCCAGCAAATCTCCAAATAAATCTTCTTCAGCAACGTTCGTACCGACAAAAGCAAAGATGTTATGCTTCTTGTCGAATGATAGCAATGGAATATCCGGTACTTGTTGTTGCTGTACCGGTTGTTGCTCAACAACAGGAGGATCCTAAACAATCTCATCAGCCTTAAATGAAAATATATAAACCCGAGATTTAGTAAAAAGGAACAATAATTAAATATTAAAATTCAAAATAAATCAAAATATCTAAGTATGATTCGTTAATCTTACTGATTCATGATAACGAATTACTTAGTTCGTTAGTTATACAAAATCACGAACTAGTCATAACGAATTAATCTTATAAACATAACGAATTAAGGAACGAATGTGATGTAATTCGTTAAATAATTCACGAACGAGTTGATTCATTATAAAATACTAAAGAATTGAAGACAAATCAGTTTCAATTCATTAGTACATAACGAATGAGCACAAATAATGCCAATTTTGACTATCCATAGTCAAAGTCAAAGTTGATAAGAACACAGAGGAGTCTACATGCAGTTTAGATCCAATTTCATCATAATACACGATAAAATATCATGCTAATTACTCTAATCAACTCGTCATAACATCGATGATCTGCATATAGTATTCATTTGACCAGTACTAAGTTTGGATTAGGTTAAATAAAGTATAAACTTATAACTTAAAAAATCGACATAGATAATCTCTTAATACACCTACTAAAAATGATCAACTTTGACGAAATTTATCACGTTATGATCCTTAGTACCTTTCGATACTTAATTGATGGTCAAACATTGTTTTTTTAATGGTTGGATTATCAGAGAAAAATCGGCAAGGGTTTGTTTGTAGGAGACGAGGTGAGTGAAAGAACGAATGAACTAAAACGTTAATAACTATTCCCTATATAGAAACGAATTGGCACATTTCCCAAGACACGAATCATCTGATTCATTTATTTTGAATTAACGAAGTAGACACTTCGTAACACGTGGCACACGAATAAGTATTTCGTTAATACTTGATACGAATTACTAACGAATTAGAAACGATTCGTGCTTAATTCGTTAAATAATGGATGACGAATTAGGTTCAGACGTTACAGAGTGGTGGAAGCGAATTAGACTGTTAACGAATTAATGTAATTCGTTAAGAATAACCCCTTCGTTATCTATAAATAAATGAATAAATGAATGAATAAACACATCAACAAATAATCAATAAACCAACCAAATCCCGTATCTCGATGACCTTATACTTTACAAACCGTACCCGATATGGTAAGATGAAATACCTTAACATGTTTTACGCTCAAAACACTTAACTTAAAGAAATTAAATAATATGTAAAAAAGAAAGTAATAAAATCTTTTTGAAATTTTTTATTTTTGTTTCAAAATATTTACAGTTTAACATCCGAAAAGCAAACATAACTTAGAAAAAAAATATTTTTGTGTTTTTGTATGTGTTTCAAAAGCAAGTACATGTTTTTGTATTTTTGGTGAGTTTATGCAGAGAATCATATTGACCAAATTGCCATTCCATCACAGTCTTATATTTCAGCGATATTATGACTGGCGTTAAGTCGGTCATTGATATTGTTGTCCACTTAAATCTTATAAAAAACTTTCAAGCGTTTTTGTGATATGATTAAAATTTCAATTAGAGCACAGAATATCAGAAACTATCAGCCTCTAATCTCGGTTCAAGCTTAATTTGATTTTTATCGTATCATCCCAACTTGACTTAAACCATTATATTGTCGATCAAAATTTGAATTTATAGAAATTATTGAGCAATGCATCAAGTTTCTTTTACTGTGAGTGAGTACGCACGAGTCCATCTGAAGGCTTACATACATTGTATCCCCTAGAGTCCGTTTCTTAATGGTATTGAGACCCATGCAAGGGAGAGACAAATGTATGACTAACGGTGGATTTTGATCAAGTCAGTAGTTTAGTTTGTACGATGTTCAACAGTGATCAAGTTTAATAACTTTGGGTTTGCTCTAAAAGCGATTGAAATATTCATGCATATGAATACCCAGATGATTAAGCCGCATAAAGACTCACAGTGTTTAGAATCCTAACGCTTGTTATTTGCTTTATTTTATTTTTTGGTGATCAGAAAAATATAAGGCTTGAGTATGACAGGCTATTACATTTCTGTCATCCTCACAAGATTTTGTTTGAGACTAACACCTCTTTCAATTTGGCGTTTCTTTATGTTTATATCACATACTTTACCTTAACGGCTTGTTTAAGATTTATCAATGTACCAATGCAATTAAGCACTCAGTCCTTTAAGCTTATTTCTTTCTGGATATGGGACCAGATGATCAATGTACTATCATTTTCTCTTTTTTGCTGCAAAACTCAAACTTTGAGGAGCATAAAAATAAATTCAATTGCCCAGTCACTTTCTGTCTATAGATTAATGGCTATCCTATCAATCTACAAGTAGATAACAGGACCAAAACATGCAGACATGTTCCACAAACTTAAATAACAGACATAATTTTCAGCGAGAGAATAAAATAAAACGCATAACAATCGCCCCAACTACTTTCCATTATCAGGTGAATAGCTATCCCGAACATATACAAGTAAATATCAGGACCAAACATATACAAGTATATGTCCTTCAAATATGAGTAATTGACATAATTTTCAGCGAACGTATGCAAAAATCTTTTTGGATTATCTCTTTACATACATAAAAACACAATCTTTTTGTCTTTTCGGATTTTTATACATACTAAAATTTCACTCTTTTTGTCTTCTCGGATTTTTCTTTACATACGAAAAAATCATAATGTTTTTGTCTTTTTTCAACTTTCAAAACAAAAATCACAATATTTTTGTATTTTGTTTATCATTTCTAGAACAAAAATCGCAATAATTTTTTATTTTTCATTTTTCACCCCCAAAACTCAAAACATAAATATAAATGAAAGAAGATAAAGAAAAAGTGAAATAAAGATAATTATCCTTGTTTAAGGACCTCAGCAAGTGTTTTATACCAAGCAAAAGGTTAAAACGAGTTTTTTCAAATGCCTTGGTAAACAAGTCAGCGCGTTGAAAATTCGTGTGCACTTTTTCAATATCAATTAATTTCTTTTCAAAACAGTCTCAAATGAAATGATATCAAATCTCAATATGTTTTGTTTTCGAATGTTGCACAGGATTTTTGGTGATACTTATAGCAGCAGAGTTATAAATTAAAATTGGAGTAGTAAGAAACTTCAAACCGTAGTCGCACAGATGTTGTTGGATCTATAAATCCTGTGAACAGCAACTCGAGGCTACCACGTATTCTACTTCAGCGGTTGAAGTGGAGACCGTTGTCTGCTTCTTACACTACTAGGAAACAAGCCGGCTTCCTAAAAATTGACAACCAGCCGTAGTCGATTTGAAATTGATCTTGCAACCTCCATAATCAAAATCAAAAAACGCAGTGAGTTCAAAGCTATCGTCCTTGGGATACCATAACCACATGTCAGGATTACCCTTCAGATATTGAAGTATACGTTTAACCGCTGCCAGGTGAGTCACTCGGGGACTTGTTTGGTACCTAGCACCCAAACAAACTGCAAACATTATGTCAGGTCGAGAAGCAGTTAAATACATTAATGAACCAATCATAGCACGATAAAGGGTAGGATAAACGGTATCCTCCAATTCGTCTGGTGACAAATTGTGACCCACGGGAAGAGGCGTCGAAGGGATTTTTTCGGCAGTTATCTTGAATCGACTCAAGACATCGTTCACATATTTCGTCTGATGAATGAAGATTCCCTTATCAGAATGATGAACCTGCAACCCTAAGAAGAAATTCATCTCCCACATCGAGCTCATTTCAAACTTCGTCTGCATTGACTTTTAGAAATCCTTACACAGCTTGTCGTTTGTTGAACCAAAAATGATGTCATCAACGTAAATATGGACAAGGAGCAGATCATCAATATTCTTATAAAACAGAGTGCAGTCGACAGTTCCTCGCTTGAAGCCATTATCAGTAAGATGGTCAGCAAGAGTGCCACACCAAGCTCTAAGGGCTTGGTGTAGACCATACAGGGCCTTGTTCAATCGGTAAACTCGGTCCGGATAATCTGGATCTTCAGAACCAGGAGGCTGCAATACAAACACTTCTTCATGCCATTCTCCATTAAGAAACACGCTCTTCACATCCATCTGATAAACTTTGATGTTCTTGAAAGTAGCATAGGCCAAGAAAATTCGTATAGCTTCCAATCAGGCGACAAGAGCATACACTTCAGTGTAATCTATGCCTTCTTGCTGATGAAAGCCCTGAACAACAAGTCTTGCTTTGTTTCTGACGATCACACCACGATCATCATTCTTACACTTAAATACCCACTTCGTAGGAATTGGTTTCTTAACTCTAACCGGTTTATCAATGAGATCCCTTACACCCAGTCGATGAAACTGTTGCAATTCTTCCTGCATTGCTTCTACCCAAGATGGATCAACGAGAGCCATACGAACATTTGTTGGTTCTACTTGAGATAGAAAGCAAGTGTATTTACGAGATTCATGATTCCCGAAGAATGCATATCAGCATACGCACATAAAATAGAATCAGTAGAATTAGCAATTTGATGACGTATTTGCACATCTACATCAAGATCACCAATGAAAAACTTTTTCAATTCAATTTAGGCTTGATTAAATTAAGAGGATTGTCTTTTTCAGTGAAAACTTTGCTAATCCCTTAGCTTAAACACTCTACCAGTTGAAGATTTTAAAGCAGGAGGATTGACAAATCGCATCAAGTCCTCATTAGAAATCTTTGGTTTTTCTGATTTCTTTGCTTTAACCATAAATTGTTTCTCCTTTTTCACTTGAGTTGTATTTGAACCGTACACAGCTTCCTAAAATTCATGAGGTTCACATAATATGTGATTCGAACGTGGAATGTCCTGATTTTTGTGTACAACATCCGGTTCAAATACATCCTCAATAGTTACTTTCTCAACATTATTTTCAACAAAGACCTTTTTACTTTGAATATGAGGTTTTTGTGATGAAGATTGAACATTCACATTGTCATTTTTAGCAACTTTAGATTTTGTTTCAACAACCGGTTCATTAACAACAATTTCCTCTTTTCCGCTAAAGGATTTGCAGCGTAATCATTATGAAATGGTGGTGGTACTTCAACAAAACCTACACCTTTCTTCGAATCTTTTTGCTTACTTGATACTTCAATAATTTCATTTAGCAAAAATGATGAATTTCTAAATTTGCCCAATTTGTTCTTCAACTCAAGAAGCTCATTTTCTAAATCTGTTATCTTAGATCGATGTTTCAAGATTTCTTGAAATTTCTGATCATTAATTGTCATTTTGACAGACAATTCAGCCTTGCGGTCATGATTACTAACAGACAATGCTTCAATTTTCTCCCTAGATCTCATTTGAGATTCTAATGATTGTCTATAAGTATCCTTAAGTGAAGCAGTTTCTTTCATCAAACTATCATTGTGTTCTTTCATAGTTCTAACTTAAGCTTATTAGATTCATAATCAACACAAGGCACATTAGCAGACAAATTAAAAGAGTTAGAGGAAGAAGATCTAACCTCATTGATTTTGGCCATACAAGCAGATGTGGTTGGCTGCATTTGGAAAGAATCATCAGAATCCGATTCAGTGTCGTTGTCAGATGACAACTCATTTCCACTTGCATCTTGAAAGCTTTCGTGAATCTCAAACATAACCAAGTTTCTTGATTTTCGTTGCATCTTGAAAGCTTTGCATGAATTTCTTCACTTTTCTCACGATCATTACCATGTTCCACTTAAGATCCATAAGTTCCAAATCATCAGGGTCTACTTGATCATAATCTTCATCGGTTAATTCACTCGTTGCAATTTTACTACCCACCAGATTCTCATACGAAGTCATAAAAGCACAAAGAAACGAGAAGTTCTGTTAAGCTTCTTTGATGTTCACGTTGGTGGTGGAGTAAAGTTGTTTGTAGAAGAAGATCCACCATATTTCCTAGTGTTTTCAGTGTACCCAGATTCCATAAAACATGCATTTGGGATCACTACAAGCTGAAGATCCCACATTTGCATTTTGAGTGAGAAAAGCAG
>NW_027498883.1:0-64405 GCF_021521415.1 Bidens hawaiensis | reverse complement strand
TGAACAATGTAACATCCTAAAAATTTTAATGATGAATAAAGGAAGTTATGTTTAGTGATTTCGCGTAATTAATTAATATCGGGTAGGGAGCGGGTCTTGGACGTGGATTAATTGAGATGGGTTAAATGAGAATGGGATTTCAGGAATATAAATACCCCCAAAATCCAAAAATATCTTCATTTTCACCAAACTCCCTAACACCCCAAAACACACACACACACACACCACACGCATACCGCCGCCGGCCGGCCGAGCCAAGGGAAGAGTCGGGCAGGTCCGAGAGAGAGCGATTAGTGTACTAGCAAGTAAACGAGATCCAAACAAGCCCAAAAAGGTATGATTCTTGATCTTTGAAGTTTAAAGATCCAAGCTTTTTAGTGTATAAGCGACTGAAAATGGTCGGGAAGCGTAGTGGGTGATATTGAACCATAGCAAGGGTGTTAAAATCGCTCAAAATGCTGAAAAGAAACCGAACA
Source organism: Bidens hawaiensis (assembly GCF_021521415.1). NCBI lineage: Eukaryota > Viridiplantae > Streptophyta > Magnoliopsida > Asterales > Asteraceae > Bidens > Bidens hawaiensis. The sequence goes on along the minus strand of NW_027498883.1, from coordinate 63,929 downwards.
GCGGCTGTCTGGGCAACTTCGCCTGCATCTGGGCAACTTCGCCTTCAAAGCGATGAACTTCGCCTGCAAGCTAAGTTCGCCTGATGAACTTCGCCTGCAAGCTAAGTTCGCCTGATGACAACTTCGCCTGAGGCCAAGTTCGCCTAATTGATAACTTCGCTTACGGCCAAGTTCGCCTGATGACAACTTCGCCTAAAGCCAAGTTCGCCTGATGACAACTTCGCCTAAAGCCAAGTTCGCCTGATGACAACTTCGCCTAAAGCTAAGTTCGCCTAAGGTTTAACTTCGCCTAAAGCTAAGTTCGCCTAAGGTTTAACTTCGCCTAAAGCCAAGTTCGATTCGGAAGTAAACTAAAAATCTAATGAAAAATGTGTTAAGACAGTTAATGGAAATAAAATTTTTCCAAGCTGACCTGGCAGTTCGACCCCAGCCAGGGGCTCTGCCCCTTGGACCCTGCTAGGGGCTGCCGCCCCTAGACCCCGCTGCCAGGGGCGCTGCCCCCGGACCCCCGTTCGTTGTGGGTCATATAAAGATAGAAATACATTATGAGAAGTGATAGTTAATTGATACGTATACTTGTTATACAGTCAGCCGTGCACAACTGAAGAAAGGAATTACGATTAACGGTGAACGTAACCGTGTTCAGGTGAGTTTCTAGCCCTATTCCTTGTTATGTTTTCGGGGCTGTGTGCATACTTGATGTGTTGTTAATACATTTATCCTAAGTGATAAGTGTATGCCCTATGTGATATATGTGTTATGTAAGAATGATTGCTTGATGGTACGTGAACGATCTTCGGATATTGCACGTACTGTCAGGTTGTAATGCTATGTATAAGGTAAGTATAATATGAATGCTTATGCGTATGAACGTGATAGAGATAATAAAAGAAGGAAATAATGATGTATGGTCGTATGGTTACGAAAAGGGGTACCGAGCCCTAATAATACTCGAGGTATGATGTATGGTTGTATGGCTACGAAAAGGGTACCGAGCCCTAAAAATACTCGGGGTATAATGTATGGTAACGAAGAGGGAATCGAACCCCACTAATATTCGAAAACTAGGGACCAGACCCTTATAATATCTGTGATGTTAAGGACCAGACCCTTATAATATCTGTGATATTAGGGAATCGAACCCTTCTAATATTCGAAAACTAGGGACCAGACCCTTATAATATATGTGATGTTAGGGACCAGACCCTTATAATATCTGTGATATTAGGGAATCGAACCCTTCTAATATTCGAAACTAGGGACCAGACCCTTATAATATCTGTGATGGTAGGGACCAGACCCTTATAATATCTGTGATGTTAGGGAATCGAACCCTTCTAATATTCGAAAACTAGGGACCAGACCCTTATAATATCTGTGAGGTTATAGGGCGAAAGGCTCTTTAAAACGTATGATTATGTATGTAAAGAAAGTATGAAGGTAACAATGAAAGTAAAAGCACTTAAGTGTGTATGAAATAAAGTTAAGAGGTTAAGTATGAAATGTAAAGAATGTATTGTATGATTATGTGATTAACTAGAACTCACTCAGCGTAGCTGACTTTTAGTATGCACGCAGGTGAGTAGGATGAGACAGCTGGCTTGAGCGGGGACACATGGCAGAAGAATAAGAGCCTGGCATCTGAAGACTTACGATGCTTTAATTTTAATGTTTTAATGTGAAAGACGAAGGATGTTTTGAGACAAGTTATGAAATATTGTAATGTTTTATGAAAGTTTTATATTCCGCGTAAATGTTTTAATTAACTCTGATATTTAGAACTGTGTTTATGAGTAAATCCAACACGAAAGTAGGGTTACCGGTAACGGGGCCTTACAAGTTGGTATCAGAGCAAAGTTCGAGAGATTTAAGCATCCTACATGCTTGGACTCGAACAGAGTATGGGATATAAGTAAGAAATGAAAGAAGATGCCAGTCCAAGAATGCCATGTGTCGCTCAAGCAAGATCAGTAAAGGTAAATTGTATGATTAAATGATATATGTTAATGAGAAAGAAAATATATGTGAACAAAAGGGATAGGAATAATTGATTGTTGATTTGACTAATTGCTTAAGTAGAACCAGCACAAATAGACTCATAAAGGGAAGTGTATAGGACACGGAAAGCAATGTGATCAGCTAGTCACAGCTGGCCACTGTTATTACCTGTTAGCCTTGCTATCCTTGTACTAAATAGTTCCTTGAATGATGATGTCTGTGTTTTCCCTTTTAGAATACAATGGCTGGAGCCGGAGACATTGTTGGAGCCGGAGGTCGCACTGGACGACGCGGCAGGCCTCGTCGTGTCCAGCAACCTTCGGTTGAGACCGCTTCCAACACTGAAGCTGAAGGAAGCGCAGCGGGAAGGAACCCGGAAAACAATGAAGGAGTTCAACTGGATCCTGCAATTCAAGCAGCTATTGTTCAAGCTGTAGCCACTGCTGTGAAAAATATTACCCCGGGAAGGTCTGCTGGAAGCCGTGAAAGAACTATTGAAGGGGCAGGTGGTAATGGTAGGAAGGATGACGAGAGGGAAAGGGGTGACTCAAGTGAGGTAAGGTCTGTGAAAGATGATGATAGGAAGAAGGGCCGAGGCGGTTGCAACTATAAGTCCTTCAAAGGTTGTGACCCGCCTAAGCTGACTGGTTTAGGAGACGCAATCGCTACTCTTCAGTGGATAACCGCCGCCATGGATAAGGTTATCCGCATTAGCGAGTGCCGTCCCGATCAAGCGGTAGGTTATGCTACTCAATCATTCGAGGATGAGGCTATGTATTGGTGGGAGAGTGTGGAGCAGAGGAAGACCCGAGAAGAGATCAAAGAGATGAAGTGGGACGATCTGAAGGAGTTAGTAATGTAGGTTCCCTGGACGGATCGCACGAGATATCTCGATCAACTCAGGTGCGGAATCCCTGCGTAGATCGTTACGAGTATAGAACACGAATCACACGAACACACGAAACGAACACACGTTATATAATAACTCAAACACGTGATACGATATCACTATTACAGACTCTCGTCCTCACGTTACAATGAACTTGATTAACTACTGAAACGAACAACTAACTGGGACTTCACACCAAGCCGTAAGCTAGGTATATAAATACACGACAACTTCGCCTGGCATGTTCAGGCGAAGTTGTCCATAACTTCGCTTGACTAACAAGTTCGCCTGTTAAGCGAACTTGTCAGTAACTTCGCTTAAACATACAAAACATAATTAAACATTACAGACTCGATTATAGACACTAGACTATGAACTACTGACATTATGCACCAACAGACTCCCCCTTGGCAGTAGCTTCATATCTTGATCTTTAAGCACTTGTCTTGTAATCTTTAACCTTGTATCTTCACGCATGCACTCCTTCTCTAACACAAACTGACACGACTCTTTGATACTTCCTCGCTTCGTCCTTCCAAGCAGGAATATAAAAGATTTTCTTCTCATTGAGCACCTGCAGATCAGCTTGCGATAAGTTTACCAAATGCATCAGATCGTAAACTCTTAGGAGCTCTTGTTCATCCTCGTCTTCCATCACTGCCTCTGCTGTCTCACAATCCACAAACCACCACTTTAGGTCTTTAAGCACATCCTTGGGCATAAGCTTCATCGGTACTTCTTTCAAACACCGGATCGGTTTATACTTCATGACCATCCAAGGTTTTCCATCAGCTCTCAAACCTCTATCCTTGTCTTCAACAAGTTTTCCCTTCAGCGGTTTCAACAGCTCAAACTTCTTCTCTTTTATACTCTCTCTCCATACAATTTTCCCAATAACTCTAGCCATATTATCGTCACTCCGATTGATTAACCCCAATCTGGCTAAGTCTTTCACTTCACATTCCGGCAGTGTATTCAACGACCTTAATATTCTTTTAAAATACTGAACGCCGTCATACCGTTTAATCACAAAGAGCTTCAACTGCTCATCATAGATCCAGCAAATAATCCCTTTCTTCGCTTCAGCATAGCCTTTAATATTGTAACTCTTCTTAAATATTGTAGGGACCGCCGGTTTCTTCGTTTTGACGAACCACTGAGCATAGCCTTCCTTCCACCTAGGCTGCTCTTCCCATTCAGTCTCATCGTTTACTGTCTCATTACCCATATCTGCTTTCTCCACACCTGGAATGTCATGCTCCACATTCTCTTCTTCTATTTCACCTTCTTCAACATCTTCTTCAATCACAATCTGAGCACCAATCTTTTCAATCTCTTCGACTGGCAATACATCATCATCAAACAACACATCATCACTAAACATATCATCATCTAATTCTTTCAAAGCATCAATCACATCATCTCCCATTTCTTCATCATCAACCATCACCACTTCATCACCACCAGAACTGCCAGCCGCACCTGCAGACTCCCCCTGAGCTGTGGAAGTCCCAAGAGCTTGAGTAGTTCTTGGCAACTCACCACCTGCACCTTTCGATGCATTGGGATCATCGTCTCTATCATTTCTCTTCTTTGTCCTTAACTCATCGCCTTTACAGCCGGTCTCCCCCTGAGATGCCAAGAACTCCTTCATAGCATCTATAATTCTCCCATGTTCAACCAGGAGGGACGACTGTAGTTGATTTTCTGCTACTAGGCGTTGAATAGCCTGGGTCTGGACAAGATTCACCCTTGATTGTTCTGCCACGACCCGCTCAAGTGCAGCTATTCTCTCCGAGTCTGAGAGGGTTGCATCGAAATCAAACCTCATGTGAGATGTGTCTTGAGTATACTCAGCAGGGATTTCGAATGAAACCGGGACATCAGAAGCAGCTGTGTACGTAACCGCAGGTGGTATCGTGACCGACAACCCTGCAGTGCAACGACTGTGGACTCTACAAATTGTGCAACCACCTCTGAAGGAGTAAGCGTTGGAGGTGGTAAAGACACAATCTCCGGAGTCGTCCTCTGGAAAGTAGTAGATGGAATGCCGAAAGCTGATGATGTAGCCACCACGGGAACATCCGCGACGCTTAAACTTGTGACCTGTAGTGATGTAGGAACAATCGACATACCTGACAGTGCGGGCGGAGCGAAACGTACAACTCTTGAAGTCTCTCCAGCTCCCATACCTGCACCTGTCCTTTCCCGTCTTGAACGTCTAATCAACTTGTGAATATCCTCTTCTTCTTCTGACTCACTATCATCAGCTGTCCTCTTTCTCTTTCCAAACGTCCTCTCTTGAGTCACCAACATCCTTCTCGCCTCATCCATAACATCATCAAGATCTGAGTCAGCCACCGTCGTAGCTGCTCTAGTAATACGCACAGTCGAGACACGTTCAACTGGGATCCGAACGTTCTCCTCTGGATCCACCCGATCCATATCGAAGAATCCTTGACCTCCGAATTCTGCATCAAGGTCCACTTCCTCCTCCGGTGACACAACAGGAGCAGCAGGTATAGCTTGAGATGCTCCTGCCTGTTGTGGTGCCGGGTCTCTGAACTCATCCCCACGAGCTGGCAGATACCCCGGGTTTATTAAGTACCCAAAGAGTGGAGTATGCCTTGGACGCAGTTCAGGCTTGCTCCTCGCACTGGATGTTCTGCATTGAGCGAAGATACGTTTGCTCACACTCTCCACGTATCGTATTGGACGTCGTTGAGGCAACGTGGGAGCAACATGATTCAAGATCATCTGAATGAATCTTGGATACATGATGAACCTCTCACGGGCCATCGCTCTTCTCTGTCTATCGATCTCGTAAAAGACCATCTGACTAAAGCTATAACGTTTGTTATAAGTCAGAGCAGTCATTGCTGACTGCATGGTCGCACCCATACCATCAGTGCCCGCCTTCCTCCCAGACATGCAGACAATCATTACGTGCATGAGGAAGCGCCACTGATCAAGTAGGAAACCCTTCCTCCGTTGTGTATCGCCCAATGGACCAGAATAGCCCATTCGTAGAAATGCTCCACCGCGGAACGGAGCAACAAACTCTGTAGGGTCATCCCTAGTCTCCTCTCCAAAACGTAAAGCCACCCGTATTAGTTCAGAAGAGAACTGAACTTCTTGATTGTTGACGGTTGCTCGCATAACCGGGGGCTCAACGCGGCAATCGTATTCCACTGTCTGCCAAAAATCCTCAATATTGGGTAAGGAAATCGACAGAGTCGTAGTGATTGCATGGAATATCCTCGAGCGAAGGAGGAAAGTGATTATCTCGCGGTAATCTTCAACTCCGTTCGCTTCCGGGTCTAAGGTGATAAACATATTGTGACCCGGGAAGAATTGCCTCTGATTATCTCCGTCATCTCCTCCAGCACCTCCAGCACCTGCTACTGCAGCCATATCTGCAACAAACGAACCAAGTTAGATAAACGTTAGGCATAACACAAGTTCGCTTGTTACCATGAGCGAAGTTGTGATAAAATCTGTATAGGCGAAGTTAAAGTTGGGGCGAAGTTGGGAACAACTTCGCTTCATCTTTAAGTTCGTCTGATAACTAATAAGTTAAAAGGTCCAGGCGAAGTTAATGTTAACTTCGCCTCACCACAACATCGCCTCAGGCGAATTTAAGCCTCAGGCGAAGTTACGGATAACTTCGCCCAAACCTTAAGTTCGCCTGAATCTGAATCGGCGACAGTAAGCAGATTCAAACTTCGAAAAATCTGATGTTTTAGGTTAGTTTGACGATTGAGGGTTCCGAAACACATGATGTTAAGACAATATGGACGATAAGTTCGTTCATGACCACGTAGAGACAAATTTTGAAATAGGGTTCAAACATCTGACGGTCGGAGGTCCATAACCGGGTCAAAACGACCACTGATTAACATCGGAGAGCAATGATTATACGATATAATGACACCACGAACCTTGAATCGTAACGAAAACTGAGAAAAAGAACAAAGAATCGGAATAAACAACAAGTTCGCCGGAAAACTGGATAAGTTCGCCGATAAATACGGAGGATAAGTTCGCTGAGTTTGAAAATAATGAAACTGTTGACCTTAAAAATTCCTTTATATAGGGGCGGAGTTACACACGCGAAGTTGTGGATAACTTCGCCTAGGGCAGGCGAAGTTAATCACAAGTTCGCCGATTTTACTAAATAAACCCCTATAGTTTGAACATTTTGCAATTAAGTTTTAAACTTCCCTTTAAGAATTAAATAACACGATCAAGTCCAAGTAACCAGATATAAAAGCATACAACTACATAAAAAGAAAACTTTTAACAATTAAAGTTTAAGGGATCAAATTTCAGTCTTTACAAGGGACTACTACGTTTTAGAAAAGATCCGAACAGGAGTCATACTAAATACGTGACTATCACATAGATCCGTGTTTAGCTGTATTATGACATAAAGAAACAGGTTGTAAGCAGGTAAATAACTTAAGATGGTTTTCATCGTTTCTGTGATACGAGTTAGGTTCAATTATGCCTCAAAATTTAAGTGAGCAACAACTCAGAGATTATGATGCCTCCTATCTATTCTCAAAGCGTATTTGGCTTTCCCCAAGTCACCCCGAATTGACCTCGACCCATAGTGTCTGATTAAGTTTGTAAGTACTCTTCATCTGATTCCCATTCTCTTTCTTACTCCATGATTGAGAAGTCTTGACATTTTCAGCTATAGAATGTTTCACTAACTCCTAATTTTTTTTTTCAGCTATAGACATGCAAAACTCGTAAGGAGTTTCCACATAAAATCGAGTAGATTTAGTTTGTATCACATCTACTTTTACGCACCATAAAAAGCTACCATGACATACAATGACTGTCCTAAAGTCTTTTAAGCCTAATAACTTCACTAGTTAAGCACACAGAATCAGTATATCTATCATTTTCCAAGGTTGGATCAATTTTCTGTTAAACATAGCAAACGAACTTCTTACGAAGTAGTAGACTTGAAAAATAATTTATTTCCCTTTAAAAAATTTTAACATTAATCGCCCCGACCAAAACAAAGTCTTCAGGTAAACGGCTATCCCGAAGATCCAATGGATCAGCTGGACCGACCACATACTAGTATGTGTCCTTCTAACTAAGTATGATCGACTAATTTTAAGCGAAAGAATGAAAACTCATCATAAACCGCCCCGGTCACTTTCAGTCATCTGGTTAATGGCTATCCTCAAATTCTACAAGTAGAAAATGAGGACCAAACATATCCTAAGACATGTCCTTCAAACTGAGGTAACCGACATAATTATAAGCGATAATGACGTTTTTTTTTTTTTTTTTTTTTTTTTTTTTTTTTTTTTTTTAAACGAACACAAAAAGCATGGTTACTCGGGATTGATCATCCCATTCAGCTCAATAAGGTTTTGAAATCTTGTTTTGTCAAACGCTTTAGTATAAAGATCAGCGAAATTATCAAGCGTATCCACCTTTTCAAGCACAATCAGTTTCTTCTCAGCACAATCCCGTATAAAATGATGACGTATGTCAATATGTTTAGTTTTACTGTGCTTCACGGGATTGTTAGTTACTGAGATAGCAGCTGTGTTATCAATGCAAATAGGAGTAAGTAAGAAATTCAGACCATAGTCGCGCAACTGTTGTTGAATCCAAAGAACCTGGGAGCAGCAGTTGGATGCTGCCATGTATTCTGCTTCACAGGTTGAAATTGCGACTGAAGTCTGCTTCTTGCATTGCCACGACACCAATCTGCCACCAAGAAATTGACATCCTCCAGTTGTTGACTTCCGACTCTGATTGCACCCTCCATAATCAGAATCTGTGTAAGCGACTAGCTCCAAGTCTCCTCCTCTCGGGTACCACAACCCTAGCTTCGGCTTGCCCTTGAGATACCTCAGTATCCTCTTCACACCCTTCAGATGAGATTCTTTTGGGTTTGCCTGAAAGCGTGCACAAAGACAAACAGCAAACATTATATCAGGCCTAGAAGCAGTTAAGTACATTAAAGAACCTATAATAGCCCGATATTGAGTTGGGTCCACATCTGCATCACCGTCTGACTCAGCACCCAATTTGTGATTGACGCAGATTGGAGTGTCGAATGGAGTGCTGTCCTCCATCTTGAAGCGTTTGAGCACATCATGGACATACTTGGTCTGATGAATGAACATCCCATCCTTCTTCTGATAAACCTGCAATCCTAAAAAGAAAGTTAGTTCACCCATAGCACTCATTTCAAACCTTTTCTTCATGACAGACTCAAACTCCTGACACATGGAGACTTTTGATGCAGCAAAAATAATGTCATCCACGTAGACTTGCACCAGCAGGAAGTCGCTTCCTTCTCTCTTGAAGAACAACGTGCTATCAATCTTCCCTCTTTCAAACCCATTTTCAAGCAAGTAATCTGATAAAGTTGAGTACCATGCACGAGGTGCCTGATGAAGTCCATACAACGCCTTGCTTAACTTGTACACATGGTCTGGAAAGTCTGGGTCAGGAAAACCCGGAGGTTGCTCAACATACACAACCTCATCAACTTTCCCATTTAGGAATGCACTCTTTACGTCCAACTGAAAAACCTTCATCTTTTTATAAGCAGCAAATGCCAAAAACAATCTAATGGCTTCCAATCTTGCCACAGGAGCGAACACTTCATTATAATCAATCCCCTCTTGTTGATTAAAACCTTTAACAACTAACCTCGCCTTGTTCCTTATAATAATCCCTTTCTCATCTCTCTTGCACTTAAAAACCCATTTTGTGCCTATCGCATGCACATGCTTCGGTTTTTCAACCAAAGTCCAAACTTCCATTTTCTTGAATTGAGCCAACTCTTCTTGCATAGCTTCGACCCACGAGCTGTCCTTGAGAGCCATTTGATAATTCTTCGGTTCAATCTGGCTGATAAAGCAGGTGTACAAGCATTCGTTGATTATGCCTGTCTCCTTGATGCTTGTGTAAACACAGGTGTGCTCATTCAAGCTACGTCTTGTTTGTACACCGGAGGACACATCACCAATCACATTCTCCAAAGGGTGATCTTTATGAATTCTCGTGGTCGGAACAGAACCGACATGCAAATTGTCTTCCAAGTTAGAAGAGAGCTCGTCAATGGTTGTTTCTTGCTGAGAGTGAAACGGATTGAAAAATTCTTCTTCAGTCGAGGCAGCAGGGGTATCGATAGCATTTGATGAGGAAGGTTGACATTTATCGATCAGCTGTCTTTGCAATAGATTTTCTTCCTCATCAAGGATCATCTTCGTAGCAACTCTCTCTTCTTCTTCAGCAATATCCAAATACGGTATGTTAAAAGACTTAAAAAGTTTAACATAGTCGAAAAACTCAGCAGGTCCGTTGCTTGGTTTTGGCGGTTGGTAACTTGTGATATCGGTGTTACACACCACCTCAACCTTGCTGGTCGATGTATTAAAGACACGTCTGTTGGGTGTCCCAACAACATAACCGACTAAGAATCCTTCATCGGCTACTTCACCAAATTTAGAATTTGTCTTTAAAATCGAACAAGGTGACCCGAATGGTTCAAGACCACTCAAGTTGGGCTTCCTCCCATGCATAAGCTCATAACACGTTTTATTAAGTCGTTTAACCGTCAAGACTCTATTGAGGATATAGCAGGCTGTAGCAACAGCTTCAGCCCAGAACACCACAGGAAGCTTTGAATCAGCCAGCATAGTTCTGGCTCCTTCAATTAATGTTCTATTCTTCCTTTCAGCCACTCCATTCTGTTGTGGTGTATACGGAGCGCTGTATTGGTGTTCGATCCCTTTCTGAAGGCAGAAGATCTCCATCTCAAAATTCTTGAACTCCGTTCCATTGTCACTCCTGATGAACTTAACCCTTTTATCCATAACGTTCTCAACTTTGGTAATCAAATTCTTCACCATCTGAGCCGTTTCATCTTTTGATTTCAGGAAATATACCCACGAATATCGTGAGTAATCATCAGTGATCACCAAGCAGTAAGAAGTACCTCCTAGACTTTTTGCATTCACAGGACCGAAGAGATCCATGTGAAGCAATTCTAGGGTACTGGAAATTGAATTGACTTTCTCGGTGAGATGGGATTTCTTGTGCTGCTTTCCCTTCTTGCACGCTATACATTTATCTTCAAAACTGAAACTCTTCAAGGGAACGCCCAGCACAAGTCCATTCTTGACAATGTGGTTCATCTTCCGAAGATGAATGTGCCCCATTCTCCTATGCCACAATTCGGACTCCGATTCGCTCGCTTTTGTCATAAGGCATGATTCTTCCGTGGCCATTTCAGTCGACCTCATATCCATAATATACGTATTTCTTTCACGTGGAGCCTTCATCACAATCCACTCCTCTGGTATCTGAAAATCAGGTTGCAACACAATCGCCTCATTCTTTGTAAAATGAACGGTGTACTCCTTATCACAGATCTGCGACACACTCAGCAGATTGTGCTTCAATTCTTCCACAAAGTTAACTTTCTCCAATGTCATCTTTCCGTTCGACACCGTTCCCATTCCTATAATCTTTCCTCCACTTTCACCTACAAAGCTCACTCTCCCTCCTTGAACAGGTTTCAAATCGTGTAACAAGTTTTTGTTACCCTTCATGTGCCGGGAACAGCCGCTATCCACAACCCAAAGATTGTTGGCAGCCCTGTTCAACTGTTCCTGCACAATAAAGCAAAAGATTAGAATTTAGGGACCCAAGACCAATTGGTCTTGGATCTATACATCCCAAACTTTGGCTTTCCAAAGTTAGTCTCTGGATAATTCCTGTAAGTCCTATTAGGATATCTCCTTGAAGATTGATTGTGAGACCTTCCAAACCTTTGTGAATTGAAAGAATTATAGCTTGTGGTTTGGTTATTAGCAGTGTAAAACTGAGATTTGTTTATATGAAAACCTGAATTAGTCACATTTTTGAATTTTGAATGGTTTTCATTTTTAGCAGCATGATAATTACTATTAGGCTTATTCTCAGTTTTAGTAGGTCTTACACCTCTGAATCGCTGCTTCAGAGGGCAATCTGCAACTAGGTGCCCTAATTGATTACACCTAAAACAATACCTATGCTCAACCTTTTTATCAACCGGTGTTTTAGATGTCGAGGCTTTATTACCGCCCGTTCGTCTCACATATGGTGGGACGTACGGGTTTAGTGGAGTACTCTTTTTATTCGTCTTATCTTTATCTCCACCATTGGGTAATACCACCTCCTCTTTTGCCTTACCAGACTCGGATGACTTATCCGAATCCGATGAGACTGGACTTGGATCAGAAATTTTAACACTTGAAACAGGCGAACTTGTTTCCCCTCCACTAACATTTGGTTCTTTACAAGTTACTTTAACTGGTACTGTCTGAGCAACCTCAAAGTCAACAGATTTCTGAACACTAGGGTTAAAAGTGTAATTGTGATTATAAGGTGGTGGAACCTCATGATAACCGATTCCTCCTCTCTTAGCAGAGGAACCTTGATCACTAACAAGGTGATCAAGAATAGCAGAGGAATTTCTGAACTGCTCTAGTTTTCTATTCAGTTCCACCACTTTTACCTGGTGATCGGCAATCTGTTTTTCTCTATCAGCAATTAGTTTGGTTTTTTCTTCCAAAACTTCATAGCTTAAATCAATCACTTCAATTTTTTCAACAAGTTTTGTTTTTAGACTTTTAACATCTTTTTCACAGGCTTTTATTTTGACTTTATAGCTATTTTCTCTTGCTTTTGTAAAATGATGATCTTCTTTTAGGGTTTTAAATTCAGCATCCAACCTAACATACTGATCGGTTATAGTTGCTAATTGCTCAGAAAAGTTTTCACATTTAGAACATGTAGGTTTAGAACATACCTCGGAGAGCTGGTCTTTAACATCTGCCATGAAATCTTTTTCTTCTCCGGTAACCTTCTCATTTCCTTCAGTTTCAACCTTCGCCAAATTGGCCTGTTCGAAAGTTTCTTCAGAATGCAAGTTCCAGTTGTATTCACCATCTCCTCTGGAAATCATTGCACTATAATCTTTAGAACCCCCACTTTGCTGTGTAGACCTGCCCTGACTTCGTTCCACACGCTCATTCCTGCATTCCTTTGCAAAGTGGCCGTTTTGTTGACAGTTGTAGCATCTCACCTTCGTCTTGTCAAACCCTGGCTTTCCACCGACAAACTTTCTTCCGGTCTTTCTCATAAACCGCTTCACTCTTCTTACGATCATAGCCATCTGCCATTGCAAATCCATTTTCTCCAGATCATCAGCATCAATCTGGTCTTAGTCTTCATCCAACACAGCTGGATCAACAATCTTCCCTTGAATGTAGTTCTCATAGGAAGCAATAAAAGAAGCATAGAGACCAAACTGCTTTTCAGCAGACTTGACACTCATAGGCATCTTGGAGTAGTTGTTGCTGGGAATACTTGGAGAGTAACTACTCTTGCTTACCTGGGGTTGAGAACCACTCGATCCACCTGCTACATAGCAGACATCACCATTTGTGTTGACTGACACATGACCCTCATGTGATGAGTTTGCGTCCGACTCTCCCTTCGAGTAGTAGGAAGCAGATTCAGTCTTCGATCCTGAGCTAGTGTTGACTTTAGCTCCATACATACCTGGATCTTGAACCTGATCCATAGGTGTCTCCTTTCTGACCATATTAAGCTCAAAGGTTCGGAGCTTGTTAACTGCCGTTTCTAGATCATATGTGGGAAAGTCTTTGTCTTCCCTCATCAGCACAGTGTACATCTCCCATTTTGGTGGGAGAGCATCTAGAAGCTTCTCAACTATTTCTTCTTCTCGGTAGGAAATTGAATAGTTGCTCAATTCAGTCATCAGATGGTAATATCGAGTGATAATATCATCTAAAGTTTCATTCTTCAAATACTTGAAGACTGAGAACTGGGTTTTAAGCAATTTTATCTTTGAAGCACGGATTCCTACATTCCCTTCAAATCTGTTCTCAAGAGCTTCCCAAAGCTCTCTTGCTGGCGTGTACTTTCTAAACGTATGAAGGATCTCTTGTGGAAGAGCCATAGTAATAGCAGCATGAGCCTTGCTCTCGGCCTCATACATCTTTTTCTCTTCTTCTTCTTCTTCCATTTTGCTATACTTTTTGATTTGATCACGACCTTCGTACTCCATAACTGGTGGAATATAACCATCCTGGATGCATACCCACATCTTCGCATCCTGGTATTTGATGTATTGTATGAACCGATCCTTCCATGCAACGAAATCGGTTCCCTTCATCAATCTTGGGGCCTTAGTAGCTGACCCTGCTTCAACTTCCATCTTCACTAACTCAGAGATGTTAATCGACGACATCTTTCCCGAAAAGTAAGAAACCCGGAAAAAAAATCAAAAAAAAATTTTCTGAAAAGTACTGTAGGCGAAGTTACGGATAACTTCGCTTAAGCCTTAACTTCGCCGCAGATTAACTTCGCTGAAGAACTTCGCAGATGATTAACTACGCTTAAGGTAAGCGAACTTAGGAGGTAGGCGGAGTTGTAGAGAACTTCGCTGAGTTAGGCGAACTTGAGAAGGTAGGCGAAGTTGTGGATAACTTCGCTTAACCTTATATCTTCGCCGAAACCCTACGTATCCTGACGGCAACTTCGCCTGATGAACACGGACGTTTTTGCAGATCTGAAATCTGGATTTTACGAGGTTTTTGATGGTGCAAAGGCTTGAATACGATGGTAGGAGGTAAGATTGACTCAAAAACACAGAAAACACGTCCCGCGAATAGTCGAAACGGGACGATTTCTATACCCGCGTGAATATCCCGAACCACACAATCGAGCAAAAGCTCTGATACCAATTGTAGGTTCCCTGGACGGATCGCACGAGATATATCGATCAACTCAGGTGCGGAATCCCTGCGTAGATCGTTACGAGTATAGAACACGAATCACACGAACACACGAAACGAACACACGTTATATAATAACTCAAACACGTGATACGATATCACTATTACAGACTCTCGTCCTCACGTTACAATGAACTTGATTAACTACTGAAACGAACAACTAACTGGGACTTCACACCAAGCCGTAAGCTAGGTATATAAATACACGACAACTTCGCCTGGCATGTTCAAGCGAAGTTGTCCATAACTTCGCTTGACTAACAAGTTCGCCTGTTAAGCGAACTTGTCAGTAACTTCGCTTAAACATACAAAACATAATTAAACATTACAGACTCGATTACAGACACTAGACTATGAACTACTGACATTATGCACCAACAAGTAATGAAGAAGTTCTGTACTGATGCCGAGGTTGAAAGGGCGGAGATGAAGTTCCTAAACTTGAAAGTTGGGACGATGACACATCGTGAGTACACTACAGAGTTCAATCGAATGTCGAGGTTGGTACCCGATATGGTCAGCACTGAGGCTAAGAGAATCAAGTGTTATGTGAGAGGATTACCACAGAGAGTCCGCATGTTAGTCAGGACAAGTAAACCTGCTACTTTCGATTCTGCTGTCGAACTCGCAGAGATGGTCTATGCAGACCTGGCTGCGGATGATGTGGTGGTGGGAGACGAGAAGAAAGAGAAGAAATGGGCCGATCCTGCTAAACGACCCGGTACTCAGTTATGGAACCCCAAAGATAAGAAGCAGAGAGTGTGGGAGAAGAGATCGTGTAAGACCTGCGGAAAGATGCATGGTGGTGAGTGTAAGTGGGGTAAAAGTTCTGGTGTTTGTCTCAAATGTGGAAAGGCTCACGGTGGGGAATGCCGGATGGGGTCTAATGTGTGTTATAAGTGTGGGAAGGTAGGGCATTATGCCAATGAGTGCAGTGCAAAGCCAGCATGTTACAAATGTGGCAAGACAGGCCACATGGCGAGAGAGTGCACAGATGGTGAAGCTGGAGGTAGTGAAAGGAAGGATGCCGATGAAGCTAGGCCAAGAACTAGAGCCTACATGCTGACTCAAGAACAAGCCAAGCAGATTCCGGATGTCGTCACAGGTACGTTTCTAGTGAACGGTGTTTCCGCTTCTGTATTATTTGATTCGGGCGCAAACAAAAGTTTCGTAGCCACACCATTTAGTAAACTAGCTAAAATGAAATGTTGCCGAGTGTCTGAAACTTTTGTAGTAGAAACCGCCAGTGACACTTCGGTTAAAATAACAAAAATGGTTAAGAACTGTAAGATAGAATTGGAAGGACATGAGTTCCCGGTTACCTTGTACGTTATGACCTTGGGAGGGTTCGATGTGGTTTTGGGTATGGATTGGTTGTCTGAGTTTGAGGCTTAGATAGTATGTAAGAGTAGGATGATAAGGTTAAAGTCATTGGATGGTAGTGCGGTAACGGTTTATGGTGATAAGGAAAGTTCTGGGCTTAATGTCATTTCGATGATAAAAGCCGAGGGTTTGCTAAGGCGAGGGTGTCGTGCCTACCTGGCGTATGTCGTCAACGCTGCGGCCGAGACGAAAGAAATGAAAGATGTTCCTATTGTACGCGACTACCCAGAAGTATTCCCTGAGGATCTTCCGGGGTTGCCGCCGGAGCGAGAGATAGAATTTCAGATAGATTTAATACCAGGAGCCCAACCTGTCGCGAAAGCGCCTTACCGTCTAGCACCGTCCGAGATGAAAGAATTGATGTCACAACTGCAAGAACTCCTCGACAAAGGTTTCATAAGACCGAGTGTTTCCCCGTGGGGCGCACCAGTGTTGTTCGTGAAAAAGAAGGATGGAAGTATGAGAATGTGCATAGACTATCGTGAGTTGAATAAGCTTACGGTAAAGAATAGATATCCGTTGCCAAGGATTGATGATCTGTTTGACCAACTTCAAGGTTCAAGTTGGTTCTCACGAATAGATCTCAGATCAGGCTACCATCAGCTGAAGGTGAAGGAGGCAGACATCCCTAAGACAGCGTTCCGAACGCGGTATGGACACTACGAGTTCCTCGTAATGTCATTCGGTCTAACAAATGCTCCTGCAGCATTTATGGACATGATGAATAGGGTGTGTCGGCCGATGTTGGATAAGTCGGTTATCGTCTTCATTGACGATATATTGATTTATTCAAGAACGAGTCTGACCATGCTGAGCATCTGAGAGAGGTATTGGAGACTCTGAAGAAAGAGAAGTTGTATGCCAAGTTTTCGAAGTGCGCGTTCTGGTTAAGAGAAGTGCAATTTTTAGGTCACGTGATTAATCCGGAAGGGATTACCGTGGACCCAACTAAGATTGAAGCGATAACGAATTGGAAGACTCCGCAGAACCCGACTGATATACGAAGCTTCCTAGGGTTAGCTGGCTACTATAGGAGATTCATCGAAGGTTTCTCCAAGATAGCCACACCGCTGACCGGTATGACCCGAAAGTCGATAGTATTCAGTTGGGAAAAGTTTCAGGAAGAAGCCTTTGAAAAATTGAAGAAGAGACTCACGCAAGCTCCAATCCTTACTCTACCCGATGGTGACGAGGATTTCGTTGTTTGTGCTGATGCTTCGCATCAAGGATTAGGTTGCGTGTTGATGCAACGAGGGAAGGTGATAGCTTACGCGTCTAGACAGTTGAAGGTCCATGAAAGTACTTATCCGACGCACGATTTGGAGTTAGCAGCTGTAGTGCATGCTCTTAAGATATGGAGGCATTATCTGTACGGTACTAAGTGCACTATCTATACAGATCATAAGAGTTTAAAGTACTTCTTCGAGCAGAAAGAATTGAACATGAGGCAGAGAAGATGGTTAGAATTGTTAAAGGATTACGACTGTGAGATTAACTATTACCCCGGTAAAGCTAACGTGGTCGCTGATGCGCTAAGTCGTAAGAATGAGGAAGTCCTTGCAGCAGTGAAGTCATACAAGTTGATCATGAACTCAAGTCTTTTTGAAGAAATCATCAAAGTGCAGTCAGAAGTGTTAGTAGACGAAGGGTTAATAAAGAAAGAAAGGATTTATGGCCAGCAAGATGGGTTGATGGAAAACACTCATGGAGTTAAAACTAGGTTCGACCGTATGTGGATCCCACGCCATGGTGATCTTAGAAGTCGAATCTTAAATGAAGCTCATAAGTCAAGGTACTCAATCCATCCTGGAGCTACAAAGATGTACCAAGACTTGAAAAGAGATTACTGGTGGCCAGGAATGAAGAACGATGTAGTGGATTATGTTGGTAAGTGCTTAACTTGCTTACAAGTCAAAGCCGAACACCAAAAGCCTTATGGGAAAATGCAACCGCTAGAGATACCTGAGTGGAAATGGGAACACATCACCATGGACTTCATAACTAAGCTACCTCGTACAGCTAAGCAACATGATACCATCTGGGTGATTGTGGACCGTTTGACCAAGAGTGCTCACTTTCTGCCCATACGAGAGGCCATCTCGTCAGAAACGTTAGCAAGCTTGTTCATCAGGGAAGTTGTAACCAAGCATGGAGTACCGTTATCAATCGTGTCTGATAGGGATACACGGTTTACTTCGAGGTTATGGAAGAAATTCCATGAAGCTATGGGGACGAGGTTGAACATCGGTACGGCGTATCATCCTCAAACCGATGGACAGTCTGAAAGGACGATCCAAACCCTTGAGGATATGCTACGTGCTTGTGTCTTAGATTTTGGTGGAAGTTGGGATGATCATCTGCATCTGGCAGAGTTCTCCTATAACAACAGTTACCATTCAAGTATTGGTATGCCACCGTTTGAGATGCTTTATGGTAGACGATGTAGAACCCCGGTGTGTTGGGGTGAGATTGGTCAGAAAGAATTGGGAAGTCTAGAAGTGGTTCAAGAAACGTCTTCAAAGTTCGATCAGATCAAAGCAAGAATGAAAGCCGCGCAAGACAGACAAAAGTCTTATGCAGATAAGCGGCGACGACCAATTGAGTTTAACGTTGGTGACAATGTGATGCTCAAGGTCTCGCCTTGGAAGGGGATTATCCGTTTTAGGAAAAGAGGAAAGTTGAGTCCGAGGTACATTGGACCGTTCAGGATTGTAAATCGTGTGGGTGAAGTAGCTTATAAACTGGATTTACCCGATGAGTTAGAAGGAATTCATTCAACCTTCCATGTTTCTCATCTGAGGAAGTGTCTAGCTGATGACACGTCTCACGTGCCATTAATGGACATCGAGGTTGATGAACAATTGAACTACATCGAGCAACCGATAGAGATCGTTGATCGTAAGGAGAAGCAGCTTCGTCACAAGACTATACCTTTGGTAAAAGTGATATGGAAACACCGCAAAGGATCGGATGATACTTGGGAAGCCGAGGATGAGATGCGCAAGTTTTACCCTAGTTTGTTTATGTAATAGTTAGGTTTCGGGGACGAAACCTCTTTAAGGGGGGGAGACTTGTAACATCCTAAAAATTTTAATGATGAATAAAGGAAGTTATGTTTAGTGATTTCGCGTAATTAATTAATATCGGGTAGGGAGCGGGTCTTGGACGTGGATTAATTGAGATGGGTTAAATGAGAATGGGATTTCAGGGATATAAATACCCCCAAAATCCCAAAATATCTTCATTTTCACCAAACTCCCTAACACCCCAAAACACACACACACGCATACCGCCGCCGGCCGGCCGAGCCAAGGGAAGAGTCGGGCAGGTCCGAGAGAGAGCGATTAGTGTACTAGCAAGTAAACGAGATCCAAACAAGCCCAAAAAGGTATGATTCTTGATCATTGAAGTTTAAAGATCCAAGCATTTTAGTGTATAAGCGACCGAAAATGGTCGGGAAGCGTAGTGGGTGATATTGAACCATAGCAAGGGTGTTAAAATCGCTCAAAATGCTGGAAAGAAACCGAACAGCGGCTGTCTGGGCAACTTCGCCTGCATCTGGGCAACTTCGCCTTCAAAGCGATGAACTTCGCCTGCAAGCTAAGTTCGCCTGATGAACTTCGCCTGCAAGCTAAGTTCGCCTAATGACAACTTCGCCTGAGGCCAAGTTCGCCTAATTGATAACTTCGCTTACGGCCAAGTTCGCCTGATGACAACTTCGCCTAAAGCCAAGTTCGCCTGATAACAACTTCGCCTAAAGCTAAGTTCGCCTAAGGTTTAACTTCGCCTAAAGCTAAGTTCGCCTAAGGTTTAACTTCGCCTAAAGCCAAGTTCGATTAGGAAGTAAACTAAAAATCTAATGAAAAATGTGTTAAGACAGTTAATGGAAATAAAATTTTTCCAAGCTGACCTGGCAGTTCGACCCCAGCCAGGGGCTCTGCCCCTTGGACCCTGCTAGGGGCTGCCGCCCCTAGACCCCGCTGCCAGGGGCGCTGCCCCCGGACCCCCGTTCGTTGTGGGTCATATAAAGATAGAAATACATTATGAGAAGTGATTGTTAATTGATACGTATACTTGTTATACAGTCAGCCGTGCACAACTGAAGAAAGGAATTACGATTAACGGTGAACGTAACCGTGTTCAGGTGAGTTTCTAGCCCCATTCCTTGTTATGTTTTCGGGGCTGTGTGCATACTTGATGTGTTGTTAATACATTTATCCTAAGTGATAAGTGTATGCCCTATGTGATTTATGTGTTATGTAAGAATGATTGCTTGATGGTACGTGAACGATCTTCGGATATTGCACGTACTGTCAGGTTGTAATGCTATGTATAAGGTAAGTATAATATGAATGCTTATGCGTATGAACGTGATAGAGATAATAAAAGAAGGAAATAATGATGTATGGTCGTATGGTTACGAAAAGGGGTACCGAGCCCTAATAATACTCGAGGTATGATGTATGGTTGTATGGCTACGAAAAGGGTACCGAGCCCTAAAAATACTCGGGGTATAATGTATGGTAACGAAGAGGGAATCGAACCCTACTAATATTCGAAAACTAGGGACCAGACCCTTATAATATCTGTGATGTTAAGGACCAGACTGTAGGTTCCCGGACGGATCTTACACGGGATATCGCTATCTACGTAGGTGCGGAATCCCTGCGTAGGTAGTTACGAGCGTAGAATACGTAAAACAATCACACGCGATACAAACGAACACGTTATATATTATAACTTGAAACACGTCTATTACAGACTCTATCTCTCGTCTATAGACTTGCTGAATTACACGTGATTAACCAAAACTCTTACCTCTAAACCGTAAACCCGTAGGCTATAAAAATACACGACAACTTCGCCTCAGGCGAAGTTGTCAGTAACTTCGCTCGTTGAACAAGTTCGCCTAGGCGAACTTGTCGACAACTTCGCTTGTTCAACAAGTTCGCCTAAGCGAACTTGTTGATAACTTCGCTTACATACATAAACATAAACTTAAACATAATTCCATTACAGACTCGATTATAAACGCTAGACTATGAGCTACTGACATTTATGTACCAACAGACTCCCCCTTGGCAGTAGCTTCATATCTTGATCTTCAAAGTTTGTGTCTTGTAATCTCTCGTCTTCTCTCTTCATCTCTTCAAGCATGCACTCCCTGTCTAACACATACAGAAACCAACTTCTGGTACTTCTTAGCTTCCTCTTTCCAAGTAGGAATGTAGAAAATCTTCTTAGCATGTAGTACCTGCAAGTCAGCTTGAGACAGATTGACTAAGTGCATAGGATCATACACTCTCATGATCTCTTGCTCATCTTCATCCTCCATGACCGCTTCAGCAGTTTCACAATCCACGTACCACCACTTCAAGTCTTTCAAGACGTTCTTGGGCATCACCTTCATCGGCACTTCTTTTAAATGACGGACTGGTTTATACTTCATAACCATCCATGGTTTGCCGTCTGCCCTCATCCCTCTATCTTTGTCTTCTACTAACTTCCCTTTCTGAGGCTTCAGAAGTTCAAACTTTTTATCTTTAATGGCCTCCTTCCAAACAATTTTCCCAATTACTCTCGCCATGTTATCATCGCTTCTGTTTATCAGCCCCAGTCTTGCTAAGTCTTTCACCTCACACTCCGGTAAGGTATTCAGGGATCTTAACATCTTCTTGAAGTACTGAATGCCGTCGTAACGTTTGATCACAAATAGTTTCAACTCTTCATCGTACAACCAGCATATGATTCCCTTCTTTGATTCTGCATATCCCTTTATATTATACGACTTTTTGAACATCGTCGGTACTGCTGGCTTCTTCGTCTATGCAAACCACTGAGCGCAGCGTTCCTTCCAGTTTGGCTGATCTTCCCACTCAGTGTTGTCAACCGCAACATCTTCACATATAGTCGACTGTTCAACCACAGGGATCTCATGCTCTACATTTTCTTCAACAATCTCTCCTTCTTCTATCACATTCTCAACCACAATTTCTGCACCAATCTTTTCGATCTCATCGATTGGCAGAACATCATCTTCATTTATCAACTCATCATCCTCTAACATATCGTCTATCTCTTTCAGCGCATCAATCATATCATCAACAATCTTAACATCTTCAACCACATCCACATCATCACCAACAGCAACCACATCATCACCAGCTGCAGACTCCCCCTCAGCTGTGGAAGCCCCAAGAGCTATAGTAGTTCTTGGCAACTCACCACCTGCATCTTTCGATGCATTGGGATCATCGTCTCGGTCTTCTCTTCTTTTGGTCCTCAGCTCATCTCCTCTACAGCTCATCTCCCCCTGAGATGCCAAGAACACCTTCAAGGCATCTATAACTTTCCTGTGCTCAGCCAGGAGGGATGCCTGCAGTTGATTTGCTTCCACTAGGCTTTGAATAGTCTTGGACTGCTCAGCTACAATCCGCTATAGTGAAGCTATTCGTTCCGAGTCTGAAGTGGGCGTGACCGCAGGTGGTACCGTACCCGATAACCCTGCAGTAGTGGTGACCGTAGACTCGACAAATCGTGCTACTACCACCGATGGAGTAAGCGTTTGAGGTGGTAGAGACACAATTGCTGGAGTCGACGTCTGGACGGCCGTGATCGATGGAATGTCAGCCGACGATGTAGCCACTACGGGAACAACCGTAGCGCTTGTACTCGATACCTGCACAGAGGTAGGAACAATGGACATACCAGACAGGGCAGGTGGAGCAAAACGTACCAACCGTGAAGTCTCTCCAGCTCCTACACCCATACCTGTCCTTTCCCTTCGTGAACGCTTTCTCACCAGCTGCACAGCTTCTTCTTCATCATCTTCCTCGTCGTCGTCGTCAACAATTCTCTTTTGTTTCCCAACTGTTCTCTCATGCGTTACCATCATCCGTCTAGCCTCTTCCATCACATCATCAAAGTCAGCCTGTGGACCCGAGACTTGAATATTCTCTTGAGGATCAACTCGGTCCATATCGAACATTCCTTGGCCTCCCAACATGGCATCAAGGTCAATCTCTGCAGCTGACACATCAGCAGATACAGCAGGCGCAGCTGATACAGCCTGGGGTGCTGCCGCCTGTTGTGGTCTAGGGTCTCTGAACTCGTCCCCTGCCGCAGGCACATACTCCGGGTTTATAAAGTACCCAAAGAGCGGAGTATGCCTGGGACGCAGCTCAGGCTTGCTTCGTGCGCTGGAAGTGCGACACTGTGCAAAGATACGTTTTGTCACACTTTCCACGTATCGAATAGGGCGTCGTTGAGGCAGCGTCGAAGCCACATGATTGAAAATCATCTGTAGGAATCGTGGATACATTGTAAACCGCTCATGCGCCACAGCCCTTTGTTGCCTATCGATCTCGTAAAAGATCATCTGGCTGAAAGAATATATTTTATTATAAGTCAACGCAGTCATAGCAGACTGCATTGTCGCACCCATACCATCAGTGCCTGCC
Source organism: Bidens hawaiensis (assembly GCF_021521415.1). Classification (NCBI taxonomy): domain Eukaryota; kingdom Viridiplantae; phylum Streptophyta; class Magnoliopsida; order Asterales; family Asteraceae; genus Bidens; species Bidens hawaiensis. Next base: position 40,344 of record NW_027498883.1, on the reverse strand, counting down.
TTCCGTCCTGACATACATACGATCATGACGTGCATAAGGAAGCGCCACTGATCTAAAAGGAATCCCTTCCTCCGTTGAGTGTCCCCTAAGAGACCAGAATACCCCATCCTGAGGAACGCCCCATCACGGAATGGCGCAACAAACTCCGTTGGGTCATCCCTCGTCTCTTCACCAAACTGCAACGCCACTCGTATTTGTTCAGAAGAAAACTGAACAACTTGACCGTTTACGGTGGCTCGCATAACCGGGGGCTCAACCCGGCAATCGTACTCTACCGTCTGCCAAAAGTCTTCAATATTCGGTAGGGAAATAGGCAGGGTAGTTGTTATTGCGTGATATATCCGTGAGCGCAGGAGAAAAGTAATTATCTCCCTATAGTCCTCTACGCCATTTGCATATGGGTCAAGTGTTATGAACTGGTTATGAGCTGGGAATAATTGTCTGTGATCATCACCGTCATCACCTGCACCTCCTGCACTTCCAACAGCAGCCATATCTGCACTAAACAAACCAAGTTAGATAAACGTTAAAGTGTTACATAAGTTCGCTTGATTACCAGGAGCGAAGTTGTGATCAAACCTGTATAGGCGAAGTTAAAGGTGAGGCGAAGTTGGGAACAACTTCGCTTCATCTTTAAGTTCGTCTAATTAATTTTGAAGTAAAATGGTCTGGGCGAAGTTAGTGATAACTTCGCCTCTTCACAACATCGCCTCAGGCGAAGATAAGGGTTAGGCGAAATTAAGTCTCAGGCGAAGTTGCGGATAACTTCGCCTCAGGCGAAATTAAGCCCCAGGCGAAGTTGCGGATAACTTCGCCTAAACCCTAACTTCGCCTGCATCAGAATAGGCGACTGTTAGGATTCTAACAGCCGGAATCCGATGATTCGGCAAAGTTTGACGATCCAGGAGACTCTAACACATGATATTACTGATGGTTAGATGAAAAGATCGTCCATGAACACGTAATACAAGTTTGTAAATATCGGTTTTGAAAGGTCACCGGACCGAGGTCACGAAACCGTTCAAAACGACCTATGAAAAGCATCACTGTCTTTGGATATACGGTTAATCGATAACACACACCTTGAATCTATTGAACGAAACTGAGAAAAAGGATCGAAATCGGAAACGAATCAAGTTCGCCGGATAATAGTTAAGTTCGCCGGGTTTCTCGGAACAACTTCGCTGATATTTTGAAATAATGAATATTTTACTGTTTGAAATCCTTATATAGGGTCAGAGTTGGTCAGGCGAAGTTACGGATAACTTCGCCTAGGCGAAGTTATCCACAAGTTCGCCTGATTCAACAACTTCGCCTATATTTTCATAAACCAACCTTATAATTTTGAACAATTTGAATTAACTCTTTAAATCTTTCCTTTAAGAAATAAACGACATGATCAATTCTAAGTAACCAGTTAAAAAATCATAAAGCTATCTAAGTACAAAAACGTAATAAATTTAAAGTATAAGGGATCAAATTTCAGTCTCGATAGGGACTGCTACGTTTTAGAAAAGATCCGAACAGGAATCATACTAACTACGTGACTGTCACAAAGATCCGTGTTTAGCTGTATTATGACATATAGAGACAGGTTGTAAGCAGGTAATATACTTAAGATGGTTTTCATCGTTTCTGTGATACGAGTTAGGTTCAATTAATCCTTAAAATTTAAGTGGGCAACAACTCAGAGATTTTGATGCCTCCTATCTATCCTCAAAGTGTATTTGGCTTTCCCCAAGTCACCCCGAATTGACTTCGACCCATAGTGTCTGATTAACTTGTAAGTATTCTTTGTCTGCTTCCCGTACTCTTTCTTACTCAATGATTGAGAAGTCTCGAACTCTCGAAGGTTACAATAACTCATAAGTACTAATAATTTTTTTTTTTTTTAAAACGAACTTGTAGACTTCAGAGTAATACACAACTGCAAGTCCCGAATCTGGATCACTGCAGTGTCTTGAAACGCTTTCTTCACGGGAATCAGAACACTTACGGGCTCGTGTATGACTGGGTAAATGCTTTTCTGCCTATCATTCGGAAAGATATGTATGAAGACATACAAAACTCTTAAGGAGTTTCCACGTAAAATTGAGTAGATTAGGTTAGTATCACATCTACTTTTACGCACCATAAAAAGTTATCATGACATACAATGATTGTCCTAAAGCCTTTTAAGCCTAATAACATCACTAGTTAAGCACACAGAATTAGTATACTATCATTTTCCAAGGTTGGATCAATTTTCTGTGAACATAGCAAAGGTACTTCATACGAAGTAGTAGACTTGAAAAGTAATTTCATTTCCCTAAAAAAATTTTGACTTCAATCGCCCCGATCACGTCAAAGTCTTCAGGTAAACGGCAATCCTGAAGATCCAATGGATCAACTGGACCGACCACATACAAGTATGTGTCCTTCTAACTAAGTATGAACGACTAATTTTCAGCGACAGAAAGAAAACACATCATAACCGCCCCGGTCACTTTCAGTCATCTGGTTAATGGCGACCCTCATTCTCTACAAGTAGAAACGAGGACCAAAACAAATCCGAGGATATGTCCATCAAACTGAGGTAACCGACTAATTTTAAGCAATAGTGACGTTTTTTTTTTTTTTTTTTTTTTTTTTTTTTTAAATAAACACAAAAAAACATGGTTACTCGGGATTGATCATCCCGTTCAGCTCAATTAGGTTTTGAAATCTGGATTTATCAAACGCTTTTGTAAATAAATCAGCGAAATTTTCTAGCGTATCGACCTTTTCGACCTTAATCAGTTTCTTCTCAGCACAATCCCGTATGAAATGATGACGAATGTCAATATGTTTAGTTTTACTATGTTTCACGGGATTGTTAATTACTGAGATGGCAGCAGTGTTATCAATAAAAATAGGAGTGAGTAAGAAATTCAGACCATAGTCGCGCAATTGTTGCTGAATCCACAAAACCTGAGAGCAGCAGTTGGATGCTGCCATATATTCAGCTTCGCACGTAGAGATTGCGACTGATGTCTGTTTCTTGCACTGCCAGGAAACTAATCTTCCACCGAGAAACTGACATCCTCCTGTTGTCGACTTCCGACTCTGATTGCACCCTCCATAATCAGAATCTGTATAAGCAACCAGTTCCACGTCTCCTCACTTCGGGTACCACAACCCTAGCTTCGGCTTGCCTTTGAGATACCGCAAAATCCTCTTCACACCCTTCATGTGAGATTCCTTTGGGTTTGCCTGAAAACGAGCACAAAGACAAACAGCAAACATTATATCAGGCCTAGAAGCAGTTAAGTACATTAAAGAACCTATAATAGCCCGATATTGAGTTGGGTCCACATCTGCATCACCGTCTGACTCAGCACCCAATTTGTGATTGACGCAGATTGGAGTGTCGAATGGAGTGCTGTCCTCCATCTTGAAGCGTTTGAGAACATCATGAACATATTTTGTTTGATGAATGAACATCCCATCCTTTTTTTGATCAACCTGCAATCCTAAGAAGAACGTTAGTTCACCCATAGCACTCATCTCAAATCTTTTCTTCATGACGACCTCAAATTCCTGACACATGGAGACTCTTGATGCAGCAAATATGATGTCATCCACGTAGACTTGAACTAGCAGGAAGTCACTTCCATCTCTCTTCACAAACAATGCGCTGTCAATCAAACCCCTTTCAAAACCATTCTCTAGCAAGTAGTCCGATAACGTTGAATACCAGGCACGAGGTGCCTGATGTAATCCATACAGCGCCTTGCTCAACTTGTACACGTGATCAGGAAAGTCTGGGTCAGGAAAACCCGGAGGTTGCTCAACATACACAACCTCATCAACTTTCCCATTGAGGAACACACTCTTCACGTCCAACTGAAACACTTTCATCTTCTTAAAAGCAGCAAACGCCAAAAACAATCTTATCGCTTCCAACCTGGCCACCGGAGCGAACACTTCATTATAATCTATCCCCTCTTGCTGATTAAAACCTTTAACGACCAGCCTCGCCTTGTTTCTTATAATAATCCCCTTTTCATCTCTCTTGCACTTAAACACCCATTTTGTGCCTATTGCATGCACATTCCTTGGTTTTTCAACCAAAGTCCAAACTTCCATCTTCTTAAATTGAGCCAACTCTTCTTGCATGGCCTCGACCCACGAGCTGTCCTTAAGAGCCATTTGATAATTTTTCGGTTCAATCTGGCTAATAAAGCATGAGTACAAACATTCGTTCATTATACCCGTTTCCTTAATGCTTATATAAACATAGGTGTGCTCATTCAAGCTACTTCTGGTTTGTACACCAGAGGACACGTCACCTATAACATTCTCCAAAGGGTGTTCTTTGTGAATTCTCGTGGTCGGAACAGCACCGACATGCAAATTATCTTCTAAATTAGAAGAGAGCTCATCAATGGTTGTTTCTTGCTGAGAGTGAAATGGATTGATAAACTCTTCTTCAGGAGAGACAGCAGGGGAACCGATAGAATTTGATGAGGAAGGTTGAAAATCATCAAATAGCTGTCTATGTGCCAAATTTTCCTCATCATCTAGAATCATCTTCGTAGCAACACGTTCTTCTTCTTCTGTACAAAACAAATCAGGTATGTTAAAAGACTTGAAGAGCCTATCATAGTCGAAAATCCCAGGAGGTCCGATGCTCGGTCTTGGCGATCTGTAACTCGTAATGTCGGTGTTACATACCACCTCAACCTTGCCGTTCGTTGTATTAAAGACACGCCTGTTGGGAGTCCCAACTTCATAGCCGACTAAGATTCCTTCATCGGCTGCTTCACTAAACTTTGAATGTGCCTTTAAAATTGAACACGGGGACCCGAAAGCTTCAAGTCCACACAAATTGGGCTTTTTCCCATGCATAAGCTCGTAGCATGTTTTATTAAGTCTTTTTACCGTTAAACTCTATTCAGTACATAGCAAGCTGTAGAAACAGCTTCAGCCCAGAACACCACCGGAAGCTTCGAATCAGCCAGCATAGTTCTGGCTCCTTCAATTAAAGTTCTATTCTTCCTTTCAGCCACTCCATTCTGTTGCGGAGTATACGGAGCGCTGAATTGGTGTTCAATCCCTCTTGACAGACAGAAGATATCCATTTCAAAATTTTTAAACTCGGAACCATTGTCACTTCTGATGAACTTCACTCGTTTATCCATAATGTTCTCAACTTTGGTAATCAGATTCTTCACCATTTGAGCCGTTTCGTCCTTTGATTTCAGGAAGTAAACCCACGAGTATCGTGAGTAGTCATCAGTGATCACCAAGCAATAAGTTGTACCACCTAGACTTCTTACATTCACAGGATCGAAGAGATCCATGTGAAGCAGCTCTAGTGTACTGGCAATTGAATTTACTTTCTTGGTGAGATGGGACTTCTTGTGCTGCTTTCCCTTTTTGCACGCAAGACATTTGTCTTCAAAATTGAAACTTTTTAAGGGAACACCCAACACAAGCCCATGTCTGACAATATGGTTCATCTTCCGAAGATGAATGTGCCCCATTCTCCTGTGCCACAGTTCAGATTCCGATTCGCTTGCTTTCGTCAAAAGGCACGATTCTTCCGTTGACATTTCAGTTGAACTTAAATCCATTATATACGTATTTCGATCACGTGGAGCCTTCATTACTATCCACTCCTCTGGTATTTGAAAACCAGGCTTCAACACAATCGCATCAGTCTTCGTGAAGTGTACGGTATAATCTTTATCACAAATCTGCGACACACTCAGCAATTGTGCTTCAGTTCTTCAACAAAGTTCACATTTTTTAACGTCATCTTCCCGTTAGTTACCGTACCCCTTCCTGTTATTTTGCCTCCACTCTCACCGGCAAAACTGACTCTTGCTCCTTGAACAGGTTTTAAATCTTGTAACAAATCCTTGTTACCAGTCATGTGCCGGGAACAGCCGCTGTCCACAACCCAAAGATTATTGGAAGCCCTGTTCAACTGTTCCTGCACAAACAAAAGAGATTATTAAAATTTGGGGACCCAAGACCTTTTGGTCTTGGGTCGATTAACCTTCTTAACAGAACTCACACACCTTGGCTGACCAAAATTAGCATTAGATAAATTTCCACGAGTCCTAACAGGATACCTCCTTGGAGACTGATAGTGAGGCCAACCAAACCGACGAACATTAAGAGAATCAAAAGAATTATAGCTTTTGGTTTGGTTATTAGTAGTGTAAAAACGAGATGTGTTTCTTTGAAAACCTGTATTATCTCTCAAATTTGAATGGTTTTCATTTTTAACATTTAAACGATTACCAAAAACCTTAGTCTCAGTTTTCGAGGGCCTCACCTATCTGAAACGCTGCTTCAGAGGGCAATCAGCAACAAGGTGCCCTGTTTGATTACATCTAAAACAACACCTATGTTCAGCTTTCTTTTCAGCAGATGTTTTAGATGTGGAGGCAGTATTACCAACCGTACGTCTCACATAAGGTGGGACATATGGGTTGAGTGGAGTACTCCTTTTAGTTGAATTAACTTTTTCTCCACTAGTGGGTAACACTTCCTTCTCTTTTGTCTTACCCGACTCGGATGACTTATCCGAATCAGATGAGACTGGACTTGAAATAGAAATTTTAACTTTTGAGACAGGCGAACTTGTTTCGCCTTTACTAAATTCCGGTACTTTACCAGTTTCCTTAGCAGGACCTGTCTGATCAGCTACAAAATTAACAGATTCATGAACACTAGGATTGAAAGTATAATTATGGTTATAAGGTGGTGGAACCTCATGGTAACCAATTCCTCCCCTCTTAGGTGAGGAACCTTGATCACTAACGAGGTGATCAAGAATAGCAGAGGAATTCCGGAATTGCTCCAGTTTCCTATTTAGTTCCACCACTTTTACCTGGTGATCAGCAATCTGTTTTTCTTTCTCAGCGATTAACTTGGTTTTCTCTTCTAAAACCTCGTAGCTTAGATCGATCACATCAATTTTTTCAGCTAATTTTGTTTTTAAACTTTTAACGTCTTTTTCACAAGCTTTAATTTTTATTTTATAATTATTTTCTCTTGTCTTTGTGAAGTGATGATCTTCTTTCAAGGTTTTAAATTCGGCATCCAACTTAACATACTGATCAGTAATTGTAGCAAGCTGTTCAGACAAGTTCTCACATTTAGTACAGATAGGTTTAGTACATACCTCGGAGTTCTGGTCATTAGCCATGAAAGCTTTTTCATTTTCAGCAGCTTTCATACATTCTTCAGCTGCAACCTTCGCCATGTGTGCCTGCTCAAAGAGTTCTCCAGAGAACATGTTCCAGTTGTATTCACCAGCATCAGACATCATGGCATTATTCCCATTGTTATTTCCACTTTGCTGTGTAGTCCTCCCCTGACTACGTTCTACACGTGCATTAGTGCACTCCTTTGCAAAGTGTCCATTTTGTTGACAATTGTAACACCTCACCCTTGACTTATCAAAACCTGGCTTTCCACCTACGAACTTTCTGCCAGTCTTCTTCATGAAACGCTTCACTCTTCTGACTATCATCGCCATCTTCCACTGCAGATCTATCTCCTCCAGATCATCAGGATCTATCTGGTCATAGTCTTCTTCCAAAGCAGCAGGGTCCACAATCTTCCCTTGTATGTAGTTCTCGTAAGAAGCAATAAAAGATGCATAGAGTGCAAACTGCTCTTCAGCAGATTTGACACTCATTGGCATCTTAGAGTAGTTATTGCTTGAAGCACTGGGAGAGAAACTACTCTTGGATGCTTGAGGTTTCGAAGCACTTGATACTCCAGCAACAAAGCAAACATCACCGTTCATGTTTACTAACACATTTCCTTCATGAGAAGAGTTAGAACCTGACTCTCCTTTGGAGTAGTAAGCAGCAGATTCAGACTTCGAACTTGAGCCTGAGTTAACTTTGGCACCATACATACCAGGGTCTTGAACCTGATCCGTTGGTGTCTCTTTACGAACCATATTAAGCTCAAAGGTTCTGAGCTTGTTTACTGCTGTCTCCAAGTCATAATTAGGAAAGTCTTTGTCTTCCCTCATTAGAACAGTGTACATTTCCCACTTCGGTGGGAGAGCATCGAGAAGCTTCTCAACTATTTCCTCCTCTCTGTAAGCAATAGAATAGTTGTTCAGCTCGGTCATTAGATGATAATATCGGGTGATAATATCATCGAGCGATTCGTTCTTCAAAAACTTGAAGACAGAGAACTGGGTCTTTAACAGCTTAATCTTCGAGGCACGAATACCCACGTTCCCTTCGAATCTATTCTCAAGAGCATCCCAAAGCTCTCGTGCAGAAGTGTACTTCCGGAATGTATGGAGAATCTCTTGAGGAAGAGCCATAGTAATTGCAGCATGGGCCTTGCTCTCGGCCTCATACATCTTCTTCTCTTCTTCCTCCATCTTGCTGTACTTCTTTATCACATCCCGACCTTCGTATTCCATTGTCGGTGGAATATATCCATCCTGGATGCACACCCACATCTTTGCATCCTGGTATTTAATATACTGAATGCACCTATCTTTCCACGCCACAAAGTCGGTTCCTTTCATCAACCTTGGGGCCTTAGTAGCCGACCCCGCTTCAACTTCCATTTTGACTAACTCTGAGATGTTAATCGGCGACATCTTCTCGAAAACACGAAAAACCCGAAAAAAACAAAAATTCTTCCAAACAGTACTATAGGCGAAGTTAAGGATAACTTCGCTTAAGTGTTAACTTCGCTGGAAAATCCTTAAATTCGTGTGACTTGGCGAAGTTGAGAATAACTTCGCTTAAGGTAAGCGAACTTAGGAGGTAAGTGAAATTGAGGATAACTTCGCTTAGGCGAACTTATGAGGTAGGCGAAGTTGTGGTTAACTTCGCTCAACCTTATATCTTCGCCGAAACCCTACTTCCAGCGTCGGCAACTTCGCCTGAAGAACAACAACTTCGCCCGAAGAACACTGAAAATATTCAGATCTGTTTTCGACGATTTAGCAGTTTCCGGTCGGTGTGACGGCTTGAATATGACTGTATAAGGTGAGTATAACACAATATCAACGAAAACGCGTCCCGCGAATAGGTCAAACGAGACGTTTTCTACACCCGCGTGAAATCCCGAACCACACAATCGAGCCAATGCTCTGATACCAATTGTAGGTTCCCGGACGGATCTTACACGGGATACGCTATCTACGTAGGTGCGGAATCCCTGCGTAGGTAGTTACGAGCGTAGAATACGTAAAACAATCACACGCGATACAAACGAACACGTTATATATTATAACTTGAAACACGTCTATTACAGACTCTATCTCTCGTCTATAGACTTGCTGAATTACACGTGATTAACCAAAACTCTTACCTCTAAACCGTAAACCCGTAGGCTATATAAATACACGACAACTTCGCCTCAGGCGAAGTTGTCAGTAACTTCGCTCGTTGAACAAGTTCGCCTAGGCGAACTTGTCGACAACTTCGCTTGTTCAACAAGTTCGCCTAAGCGAACTTGTTGATAACTTCGCTTACATACATAAACATAAACTTAAACATAATTCCATTACAGACTCGATTACAAACGCTAGACTATGAGCTACTGACATTTATGTACCAACACAGACCCTTATAATATCTGTGATATTAGGGAATCGAACCCTTCTAATATTCGAAAACTAGGGACCAGACCCTTATAATATCTGTAATGTTAGGGACCAGACCCTTATAATATCTGTGATATTAGGGAATCGAACCCTTCTAATATTCGAAACTAGGGACCAGACCCTTATAATATCTGTGATGTTAGGGAATCGAACCCTTCTAATATTCGAAAACTAGGGACCAGACCCTTATAATATCTGTGAGGTTATAGGGCGAAAGGCTCTTTAAAACGTATGATTATGTATGTAAAGAAAGTATGAAGGTAACAATGAAAGTAAAAGCACTTAAGTGTGTATGAAAGAAAGTTAAGAGGTTAAGTATGAAATGTAAAGAATGTATTGTATGATTATGTGATTAACTAGAACTCACTCAGCGTAGCTGACTTTTAGTATGCACGCAGGTGAGTAGGATGAGACAGCTGGCTTGAGCGGGGACACATGGCAGAAGAATAAGAGCCTGGCATCTGAAGACTTACGATGTTTTAATTTTAATGTTTTAATGTGAAAGACGAAGGATGTTTTGAGACAAGTTATGAAATATTGTAATGTTTTATGAAAGTTTTATATTCCACGTAAATGTTTTAATTAACTCTAATATTTAGAACTGTGTTTATGAGTAAATCCAACACGAAAGTAGGGTTACCGGTAACGGGGCCTTACAAGTTGGTATCAGAGCAAAGTTCGAGAGACTTAAGCATCCTACATGCTTAGACTCGAACAGAGTATGGGATATAAGTAAGAAATGAAAGAAGATGCCAGTCCAAGAATGCCATGTGTCGCTCAAGCAAGATCAGTAAAGGTAAATTGTATGATTAAATGATATATGTTAATGAGAAAGAAAATATATGTGAACAAAAGGGATAGGAATAATTGATTGTTGATTTGACTAATTGCTTAAGTAGAACCAGCACAAATAGACTCATAAAGGGAAGTGTATAGGACACGGAAAGCAATGTGATCAGCTAGTCACAGCTGGCCACTGTTATTACCTGTTAGCCTTGCTATCCTTGTACTAAATAGTTCCTTGAATGATGATGTTTGTGTTTTCCCTTTTAGAATACGATGGCTGGAGCCGGAGACATTGTTGGAGCTGGAGGTCGCACTGGACGACGCGGCAGGCCTCGTCGTGTCCAGCAACCTTCGGTTGAGACCGCTTCCAACACTGAAGCTGAAGGAAGCGCAGCGGGAAGGAACCCGGAAAACAATGAAGGAGTTCAACTGGATCCTGCAATTCAAGCAGCTATTGTTCAAGCTGTAGCCACTGCTGTGAAAAATATTACCCCGGGAAGGTCTGCTGGAAGCCGTGAAAGAACTATTGAAGGGGCAGGTGGTAATGGTAGGAAGGATGACGAGAGGGAAAGGGGTGACTCAAGTGAGGTAAGGTCTGTGAAAGATGATGATAGGAAGAAGGGCCGAGGCGGTTGCAACTATAAGTCCTTCAAAGGTTGTGACCCGCCTAAGCTGACTGGTTTAGGAGACGCAATCGCTACTCTTCAGTGGATAACCGCCATGGATAAGGTTATCCGCATTAGCGAGTGCCGTCCCGATCAAGCGGTAGGTTATGCTACTCAATCATTCGAGGATGAGGCTATGTATTGGTGGGAGAGTGTGGAGCAGAGGAAGACCCGAGAAGAGATCAAAGAGATGAAGTGGGACGATCTGAAGGAGTTAGTAATGTAGGTTCCCTGGACGGATCGCACGAGATATCTCGATCAACTCAGGTGCGGAATCCCTGCGTAGATCGTTACGAGTATAGAACACGAATCACACGAACACACGAAACGAACACGTGTTATATAATAACTCAAACACGTGATACGATATCACTATTACAGACTCTCGTCCTCACGTTACAATGAACTTGATTAACTACTGAAACGAACAACTAACTGGGACTTCACACCAAGCCGTAAGCTAGGTATATAAATACACGACAAATTCGCCTGGGATGTTCAGGCGAAGTTGTCCATAACTTCGCTTGACTAACAAGTTCGCCTGTTAAGCGAACTTGTCAGTAACTTCGCTTAAACATACAAAACATAATTAAACATTACAGACTCGATTACAGACACTAGACTATGAACTACTGACATTATGCACCAACAGACTCCCCCTTGGCAGTAGCTTCATATCTTGATCTTTAAGCACTTGTCTTGTAAGCTTTAACCTTGTATCTTCACGCATGCACTCTTTCTCTAACACAAACTGACACAACTCTTTGATACTTCCTCACTTCGTCCTTCCAAGCAGGAATATAAAAGATTTTCTTCTCATTGAGCACCTGCAGATCAGCTTGCGATAAGTTTACCAAATGCATCGGATCGTAAACTCTTAGGAGCTCTTGTTCATCCTCGTCTTCCATCACTGCCTCTGCTGTCTCACAATCCACAAACCACCACTTTAGGTCTTTAAGCACATCCTTGGGCATAAGCTTCATCGGTACTTCTATCAAACAACGGATCGGTTTATACTTCATGACCATCCAAGGTTTTCCATCAGCTCTCAAACCTTTCGATGCATTGGGATCATCGTCTCTATCATTTCTCTTCTTTGTCCTTAACTCGTCGCCTTTACAGCCGGTCTCCCCCTGAGATGCCAAGAACTCCTTCATAGCATCTATAATTCTCCCATGTTCAACCAGGAGGGACGACTGTAGTTGATTTTCTGCTAATAGGCGTTGAATAGCCTGGGTCTGGACAAGATTCACCCTTGATTGTTCTGCCACGACCCGCTCAAGTGCAGCTATTCTCTCCGAGTCTGAGAGGGTTGCATCGAAATCAAACCTCATGTGAGATGTGTCTTGAGTATACTCAGCAGGGATTTCGAATGAAACCGGGACATCAGAAGAAGCTGTGGACGTAACCGCAGGTGGTATCGTGACCGACAACCCTGCAGTTGCAACGACTGTGGACTCTACAAATTGTGCAACCACCTCTGAAGGAGTAAGCGTTGGAGGTGGTAAAGACACAATCTCCGGAGTCGTCCTCTGGAAAGTAGTAGATGGAATGCCGAAAGCTGATGATGTAGCCACCACGGGAACATCCGCGGCGCTTAAACTTGTGACCTGTAGTGATGTAGGAACAATCGACATACCTGACAGTGCGGGCGGAGCGAAACGTACAACTCTTGAAGTCTCTCCAGCTCCCATACCTGCACCTGTCCTTTCCCGTCTTGAACGTCTAATCAACTTGTGAATATCCTCTTCTTCTTCTGACTCACTATCATCAGCTGTCCTCTTTCTCTTTCCAAACGACCTCTCTTGAGTCACCAACATCCTTCTCGCCTCATCCATAACATCATCAAGATATGAGTCAGCCACCGTCGTAGCTGCTCTAGTAATACGCACAGTCGAGACACGTTCAACTGGGATCTGAACGTTCTCCTCTGGATCCACCCGATCCATATCGAAGAATCCTTGACCTCCGAATTCTGCATCAAGGTCCACTTCCTCCTCCGGTGACACAACAGGAGCAGCAGGTATAGCTTGAGATGCTCCTGCCTGTTGTGGTGCCGGGTCTCTGAACTCATCCCCACGAGCTGGCAGATACCCCGGGTTTATTAAGTACCCAAAGAGTGGAGTATGCCTTGGACGCAGTTCAGGCCTGCTCCTCGCACTGGATGTTCTGCATTGAGCGAAGATACGTTTGCTCACACTCTCCACGTATCGTATTGGACGTCGTTGAGGCAACGTGGGAGCAACATGATTCAAGATCATCTGAATGAATCTTGGATACATGATGAACCTCTCACGGGCCATCGCTCTTCTCTGTCTATCGATCTCGTAAAAGACCATCTGACTAAAGCTATAACGTTTGTTATAAGTCAGAGCAGTCATTGCTGACTGCATGGTCGCACCCATACCATCAGTGCCCGCCTTCCTCCCATACATGCAGACAATCATTACGTGCATGAGGAAGCGCCACTGATCAAGTAGGAAACCCTTCCTCCGTTGTGTATCGCCCAATGGACCAGAATAGCCCATTCGTAGAAATGCTCCATCGCGGAACGGAGCAACAAACTCTGTAGGGTCATCCCTAGTCTCCTCTCCAAAACGTAAAGCGACCCGTATTAGTTCAGAAGAGAACTGAACTTCTTGATTGTTGACGGTTGCTCGCATAACCGGGGGCTCAACGCGGCAATCGTATTCCACTGTCTGCCAAAAATCCTCAATATTGGGTAAGGAAATCGGCAGAGTCGTAGTGATTGCATGGAATATCCTCGAGCGAAGGAGGAAAGTGATTATCTCGCGGTAATCTTCAACTCCGTTCGTTTCCGGGTCTAAGGTGATAAACATATTGTGACCCGGGAAGAATTGCCTCTGATTATCTCCGTCATCTCCTCCAGCACCTCCAGCACCTGCTACTGCAGCCATATCTGCAACAAACGAACCAAGTTAGATAAACGTTAAGGCATAACACAAGTTCGCTTGTTACCATGAGCGAAGTTGTGATAAAATCTGTATAGGCGAAGTTAAAGTTGGGGCGAAGTTGGGAACAACTTCGCTTCATCTTTAAGTTCGTCTGATAACTAATAAGTTAAAAGGTCCAGGCGAAGTTAATGTTAACTTCGCCTCACCACAACATCGCCTCAGGCGAATTTAAGCCTCAGGCGAAGTTACGGATAACTTCGCCCAAACCTTAAGTTCGCCTGAATCTGAATCGGCGACAGTAAGCAGATTCAAACTTCGAAAAATCTGATGTTTTAGGTTAGTTTGACAATTGAGGGTTCCGAAACACATGATGTTAAGACAATATGGACGATAAGTTCGTTCATGACCACGTAGAGACAAGTTTTGAAATAGGGTTCAAACATCCGACGGTCGGAGGTCCATAACCGGGTCAAAACGACCACTAATTAACATCGGAGAGCAATGATTATACGATATAATGACACCACGAACCTTGAATCGTAACGGAAACTGAAAAAAAGAACAAAGAATCGGAATAAACAACAAGTTCGCCGGAAAACTGGATAAGTTCGCCGATAAATACGGAGGATAAGTTCGCTGAGTTTGAAAATAATGAAACTGTTGACCTTAAAAATTCCTTTATATAGGGGCGGAGTTACACACGCGAAGTTGTGGATAACTTCGCCTAGGGCAGGCGAAGTTAATCACAAGTTCGCCGATTTTACTAAATAAACCCCTATAGTTTGAACATTTTGCAATTAAGTTTTAAACTTCCCTTTAAGAATTAAATAACACGATCAAGTCCAAGTAACCAGATATAAAAGCATACAACTACATAAAAAGAAAACTTTTAACAATTAAAGTTTAAGGGATCAAATTTCAGTCTTTACAAGGGACTACTACGTTTTAGAAAAGATCCGAACAGGAATCATACTAAATACGTGACTGTCACATAGATCCCTGTTTAGCTGTATTATGACATAAAGAAACAGGTTGTAAGCAGGTAAATAACTTAAGATGGTTTTCATCGTTTCTGTGATACGAGTTAGGTTCAATTATGCCTCAAAATTTAAGTGAGCAACAACTCAGAGATTATGATGCCTCCTATCTATTCTCAAAGCGTATTTGGCTTTCCCCAAGTCACCCCGAATTGACCTCGACCCATAGTGTCTGATTAAGTTTGTAAGTACTCTTCATCTGATTCCCGTTCTCTTTCTTACTCCATGATTGAGAAGTCTTGACATTTTCAGCTATAGAATGTTTCAATAACTCCTAATTTTTTTTTTTTTTATGATAAACATTTACATAGACTTCAGAGTAGTAAACAACTGCAAGTCCCGAATCTGGATCACTGCAGTTTCTTCACACACTATCTTTGCGAGAATCAGAACACTTACGGGCTCGTGTATGACTGGGTAATCGCTTTTCTGCCTATCATTCGGAAAGATATATATGAAGACATGCAAAACTCGTAAGGAGTTTCCACATAAAATCGAGTAGATTTAGTTTGTATCACATTTACTTTTACGCACCATAAAAAGCTACCATGACATACAATGACTGTCCTAAAGTCTTTTAAGCCTAATAACTTCACTAATTAAGCACAAAGAATCAGTATATCTATCATTTTCCAAGGTTGGATCAATTTTCTGTTAAACATAGCAAACGAACTTCTTACGAAGTAGTAGACTTGAAAAATAATTTCATTTCCCTTGTAAAAAATTTTAACATTAATCGCCCCGACCAAAACAAAGTCTTCAGGTAAACGGCTATCCCGAAGATCCAATGGATCAGCTGGACCGACCACATACTAGTATGTGTCCTTCTAACTAAGTATGATCGACTAATTTTAAGCGAAAGAATGAAAACTCATTATAAACCGCCCCGGTCACTTTCAGTCATCTGGTTAATGGCTATCCTCAAATTCTACAAGTAGAAAATGAGGACCAAACATATCCTAAGACATGTCCTTAAACTGAGGTAACCGACATAATTATAAGCGATAATGACATTTTTTTTTTAAACGAACACAAAAAGCATGGTTACTCGGGATTGATCATCCCATTCAGCTCAATAAGGTTTTGAAATCTTGTTTTGTCAAACGCTTTAGTATAAAGATCAGCGAAATTATCAAGCGTATCCACCTTTTCAAGCACAATCCCGTATAAAATGATGACGTATGTCAATATGTTTAGTTTTACTGTGCTTCACGGGATTGTTAGTTACTGAGATAGCAGCTGTGTTATCAATGCAAATAGGAGTAAGTAAGAAATTCAGACCATAGTCGCGCAACTGTTGTTGAATCCAAAGAACCTGGGAGCAGCAGTTGGATGCTGCCATGTATTCTGCTTCACAGGTTGAAATTGCGACTGAAGTCTGCTTCTTGCATTGCCACGACACCAATCTGCCACCAAGAAATTGACATCCTCCAGTTGTTGACTTCCGACTATGATTGCACCCTCCATAATCAGAATCTGTGTAAGCGACTAGCTCCAAGTCTCCTCCTCTCGGGTACCACAACCCCAGCTTCGGCTTGCCCTTGAGATACCTCAGTATCCTCTTCACACCCTTCAGATGAGATTCTTTTGGGTTTGCCTGAAAGCGTGCACAAAGACAAACAGCAAACATTATATCAGGCCTAGAAGCAGTTAAGTACATTAAAGAACCTATAATAGCCCGATATTGAGTTGGGTCCACATCTGCATCACCGTCTGACTCAGCACCCAATTTGTGATTGACGCAGATTGGAGTGTCGAATGGAGTGCTGTCCTCCATCTTGAAGCGTTTGAGCACATCATGGACATACTTGGTCTGATGAATGAACATCCCATCCTTCTTCTGATCAACCTGCAATCCTAAAAAG
Source organism: Bidens hawaiensis (assembly GCF_021521415.1). Taxonomy (NCBI): domain Eukaryota; kingdom Viridiplantae; phylum Streptophyta; class Magnoliopsida; order Asterales; family Asteraceae; genus Bidens; species Bidens hawaiensis. Next base: position 23,451 of record NW_027498883.1, on the reverse strand, counting down.
AAATTTAGTTCACCCATAGCACTCATTTCAAACCTTTTCTTCATGACAGACTCAAACTCCTGACACATGGAGACTTTTGATGCAGCAAAAATAATGTCATCCACGTAGACTTGCACCAGCAGGAAGTCGCTTCCTTCTCTCTTGAAGAACAACGTGCTATCAATCTTCCCTCTTTCAAACCCATTTTCAAGCAAGTAATCTGATAAAGTTGAGTACCATGCACGAGGTGCCTGATGAAGTCCATACAACGCCTTGCTTAACTTGTACACATGGTCTGGAAAGTCTGGGTCAGGAAAACCCGGAGGTTGCTCAACATACACAACCTCATCAACTTTCCCATTTAGGAATGCACTCTTTACGTCCAACTGAAAAACCTTCATCTTTTTATAAGCAGCAAATGCCAAAAACAATCTAATGGCTTCCAATCTTGCCACAGGAGCGAACACTTCATTATAATCAATCCCCTCTTGTTGATTAAAACCTTTAACAACTAACCTCGCCTTGTTCCTTATAATAATCCCTTTCTCATCTCTCTTGCACTTAAAAACCCATTTTGTGCCTATCGCATGCACATGCTTCGGTTTTTCAACCAAAGTCCAAACTTCCATTTTCTTGAATTGAGCCAACTCTTCTTGCATAGCTTCGACCCACGAGCTGTCCTTGAGAGCCATTTGATAATTCTTCGGTTCAATCTGGCTGATAAAGCAGGTGTACAAGCATTCGTTGATTATGCCTGTCTCCTTGATGCTTGTGTAAACACAGGTGTGCTCATTCAAGCTACGTCTTGTTTGTACACCGGAGGACACATCACCAATCACATTCTCCAAAGGGTGATCTTTATGAATTCTCGTGGTCGGAACAGAACCGACATGCAAATTGTCTTCCAAGTTAGAAGAGAGCTCGTCAATGGTTGTTTCTTGCTGAGAGTGAAACGGATTGAAAAATTCTTCTTCAGTCGAGGCAGCAGGGGTATCGATAGCATTTGATGAGGAAGGTTGACATTTATCGATCAGCTGTCTTTGCAATAGATTTTCTTCCTCATCAAGGATCATCTTCGTAGCAACTCTCTCTTCTTCTTCAGCAATATCCAAATACGGTATGTTAAAAGACTTAAAAAGTTTAACATAGTCGAAAAACTCAGCAGGTCCGTTGCTTGGTTTTGGCGGTTGGTAACTTGTGATATCGGTGTTACACACCACCTCAACCTTGCTGGTCGATGTATTAAAGACACGTCTGTTGGGTGTCCCAACAACATAACCGACTAAGATTCCTTCATCGGCTACTTCACCAAATTTAGAATTTGTCTTTAAAATCGAACAAGGGGACCCGAATGGTTCAAGACCACTCAAGTTAGGCTTCCTCCCATGCATAAGCTCATAACACGTTTTATTAAGTCGTTTAACCGTCAAGACTCTATTGAGGATATAGCAGGCTGTAGCAACAGCTTCAGCCCAGAACACCACATGAAGCTTTGAATCAGCCAGCATAGTTCTGGCTCCTTCAATTAATGTTCTATTCTTCCTTTCAGCCACTCCATTCTGTTGCGGTGTATACGGAGCGCTGTATTGGTGTTCGATCCCTTTCTGAAGGCAGAAGATCTCCATCTCAAAATTCTTGAACTCCGTTCCATTGTCACTCCTGATGAACTTAACCCTTTTATCCATAACGTTCTCAACTTTGGTAATCAAATTCTTCACCATCTGAGCCGTTTCATCTTTTGATTTCAGGAAATATACCCACGAATATCGTGAGTAATCATCAGTGATCACCAAGCAGTAAGAAGTACCTCCTAGACTTTTTGCATTCACAGGACCGAAGAGATCCATGTGAAGCAATTCTAGGGTACTGGCAATTGAATTGACTTTCTTGGTGAGATGGGATTTCTTGTGCTGCTTTCCCTTCTTGAACGCTATACATTTATCTTCAAAACTGAAACTCTTCAAGGGAACGCCCAGCACAAGTCCATTCTTGACAATGTGGTTCATCTTCCGAAGATGAATGTGCCCCATTCTCCTATGCCACAATTCGGACTCCGATTCGCTCGCTTTTGTCATAAGGCATGATTCTTCCGTGGCCATTTCAGTCGACCTCATATCCATAATATACGTATTTCTTTCACGTGGAGCCTTCATCACAATCCACTCCTCTGGTATCTGAAAACCAGGTTGCAACACAATCGCCTCATTCTTTGTAAAATGAACGGTGTACTCCTTATCACAGATCTGCGACACACTCAGCAGATTGTGCTTCAATTCTTCCACAAAGTTAACTTTCTCCAATGTCATCTTTCCGTTCGACACCGTTCCCATTCCTGTAATCTTTCCTCCACTTTCACCTGCAAAGCTCACTCTCCCTCCTTGAACAGGTTTCAAATCGTGTAACAAGTTTTTGTTACCCGTCATGTGCCGGGAACAGCCGCTATCCACAACCCAAAGATTGTTGGCAGCCCTGTTCAACTGTTCCTGCACAATAAAGCAAAAGATTAGAATTTAGGGACCCAAGACCAATTGGTCTTGGATCTATACATCCCAAACTTTGGCTTTCCAAAGTTAGTCTCTGGATAATTCCTGTAAGTCCTATTAGGATATCTCCTTGAAGATTGATTGTGAGACCTTCCAAACCTTTGTGAATTGAAAGAATTATAGCTTGTGGTTTGGTTATTAGCAGTGTAAAACTGAGATTTGTTTCTATGAAAACCTAAATTAGTCACATTTTTGAATTTTGAATGGTTTCATTTTTAGCAGCATGATAATTACTATTAGGCTTATTCTCAGTTTTAGTAGGCCTTACACCTCTGAATCGCTGCTTCAGAGGGCAATCTGCAACTAGGTGCCCTAATTGATTACACCTAAAACAACACCTATGCTCAACCTTTTTATCAACCGGTGTTTTAGATGTCGAGGCTTTATTACCGCCCGTTCGTCTCACATATGGTGGGACGTACGGGTTTAGTGGAGTACTCTTTTTATTCGTCTTATCTTTATCTCCACCATTGGGTAATACCACCTCCTCTTTTGCCTTACCAGACTCGGATGACTTATCCGAATCCGATGAGACTGGACTTGGATCAGAAATTTTAACACTTGAAACAGGCGAACTTGTTTCGCCTCCACTAACATTTGGTTCTTTACAAGTTACTTTAACTGGTACTGTCTGAGCAACCTCAAAGTCAACAGATTTCTGAACACTAGGGTTAAAAGTGTAATTGTGATTATAAGGTGGTGGAACCTCATGATAACCGATTCCTCCTCTCTTAGCAGAGGAACCTTGATCACTAACAAGGTGATCAAGAATAGCAGAGGAATTTCTAAACTGCTCTAGTTTTCTATTCAGTTCCACCACTTTTACCTGGTGATCAGCAATCTGTTTTTCTCTATCAGCAATTAGTTTGGTTTTTTCTTCCAAAACTTCATAGCTTAAATCAATCACTTCAATTTTTTCAGCAAGTTTTGTTTTTAGACTTTTAACATCTTTTTCACAGGCTTTTATTTGACTTTATAGCTATTTTCTCTTGCTTTTGTAAAATGATGATCTTCTTTTAGGGTTTTAAATTCAGCATCCAACCTAACATACTGATCGGTTATAGTTGCTAATTGCTCAGACAAGTTTTCACATTTAGAACATGTAGGTTTAGAACATACCTCGGAGAGCTGGTCTTTAACATCTGCCATGAAAGCTTTTTCTTCTCCGGTAACCTTCTCATTTCCTTCAGTTTCAACCTTCGCCAAATTGGCCTGTTCGAAAGTTTCTTCAGAATGCAAGTTCCAGTTGTATTCACCATCTCCTCTGGAAATCATTGCACTATAATCTTTATAACCCCCACTTTGCTGTGTAGACCTGCCCTGACTTCGTTCCACACGCTCATTCCTGCATTCCTTTGCAAAGTGGCCGTTTTGCTGACAGTTGTAGCATCTCACCTTCGTCTTGTCAAACCCTGGCTTTCCACCGACAAACTTTCTTCCGGTCTTTCTCATAAACCGCTTCACTCTTCTTACGATCATAGCCATCTGCCATTGCAAATCCATTTCCTCCAGATCATCAGCATCAATCTGGTCATAGTCTTCATCCAACACAGCTGGATCAACAATCTTCCCTTGAATGTAGTTCTCATAGGAAGCAATAAAAGAAGCATAGAGACCAAACTGCTCTTCAGCAGACTTGACACTCATAGGCATCTTGGAGTAGTTGTTGCTGGGAATACTTGGAGAGTAACTACTCTTGCTTACCTGGGGTTGAGAACCACTCGATCCACCTGCTACATAGCAGACATCACCATTTGTGTTGACTGACACATGACCCTCATGTGATGAGTTTGCGTCCGACTCTCCCTTCGAGTAGTAGGAAGCAGATTCAGTCTTCGATCCTGAGCTAGTGTTGACTTTAGCTCCATACATACCTGGATCTTGAACCTGATCCATAGGTGTCTCCTTTCTGACCATATTAAGCTCAAAGGTTTGGAGCTTGTTAACTGCCATTTCTAGATCATATGTGGGAAAGTCTTTGTCTTCCCTCATCAGCACAGTGTACATCTCCCATTTTGGTGGGAGAGCATCTAGAAGCTTCTCAACTATTTCTTCTTCTCGGTAGGAAATTGAATAGTTGCTCAATTCAGTCATTAGATGGTAATATCGAGTGATAATATCATCTAAAGATTCATTCTTCAAATACTTGAAGACTGAGAACTGGGTTTTGAGCAATTTTATCTTTGAAGCACGGATTCCTACATTCCCTTCAAATCTGTTCTCAAGAGCTTCCCAAAGCTCTCTTGCTGACGTGTACTTTCTAAACGTATGAAGGATCTCTTGTGGAAGAGCCATAGTAATAGCAGCATGAGCCTTGCTCTCGGCCTCATACATCTTTTTCTCTTCTTCTTCCATTTTGCTATACTTTTTGATTTGATCACGACCTTCATACTCCATAACTGGTGGAATATAACCATCCTGGATGCATACCCACATCTTCGCATCCTGGTATTTGACGTATTGTATGAACCGATCCTTCCATGCAACGAAATCGGTTCCCTTCATCAATCTTGGGGCCTTAGTAGCTGACCCTGCTTCAACTTCCATCTTCACTAACTCAGAGATGTTAATCGACGACATCTTTCCCGAAAAGTAAGAAACCCGGAAAAAAAATCAAAAAAAATTTTTCTGAAAAGTACTGTAGGCGAAGTTACGGATAACTTCGCTTAAGCCTTAACTTCGCCGCAGATTAACTTCGCTGAAGAACTTCGCAGATGATTAACTTCGCTTAAGGTAAGCGAACTTAGGAGGTAGGCGGAGTTGTAGAGAACTTCGCTGAGTTAGGCGAACTTGAGAAGGTAGGCGAAGTTGTGGATAACTTCGCTTAACCTTATATCTTCGCCGAAACCCTACGTATCCTGACGACAACTTCGCCTGATGAACACGGACGTTTTTGCAGATCTGAAATCTGGATTTTACGAGGTTTTTGATGGTGCAAAGGCTTGAATACGATGGTAGGAGGTAAGATTGACTCAAAAACACAGAAAACACGTCCCGCGAATAGTCGAAACGGGACGATTTCTATACCCGCGTGAATATCCCGAACCACACAATCGAGCAAAAGCTCTGATACCAATTGTAGGTTCCCTGGACGGATCGCACGAGATATCTCGATCAACTCAGGTGCGGAATCCCTGCGTAGATCGTTACGAGTATAGAACACGAATCACACGAACACACGAAACGAACACACGTTATATAATAACTCAAACACGTGATACGATATCACTATTATAGACTCTCGTCCTCACGTTACAATGAACTTGATTAACTACTGAAACGAACAACTAACTGGGACTTCACACCAAGCCGTAAGCTAGGTATATAAATACACGACAACTTCGCCTGGCATGTTCAGGCGAAGTTGTCCATAACTTCGCTTGACTAACAAGTTCTCCTGTTAAGCAAACTTGTCAGTAACTTCGCTTAAACATATAAAACATAATTAAACATTACAGACTCGATTACAGACACTAGACTATGAACTACTGACATTATGCACCAACAGACTCCCCATTGGCAGTAGCTTCATATCTTGATCTTTAAGCACTTGTCTTGTAATCTTTAACCTTGTATCTTCACGCATACACTCCTTCTCTAACACAAACTGACACAACTCTTTGATACTTCCTCGCTTCGTCCTTCAAAGCAGGAATATAAAAGATTTTCTTCTCATTGAGCACCTGCAGATCAGCTTGCGATAAGTTTACCAAATGCATCGGATCGTAAACTCTTAGGAGCTCTTGTTCATCCTCGTCTTCCATCACTGCCTCTGCTGTCTCACAATCCACAAACCACCACTTTAGGTCTTTAAGCACATCCTTGGGCATAAGCTTCATCGGTACTTCTTTCAAACACCGGATCGGTTTATACTTCATGACCATCCAAGGTTTTCCATCAGCTCTCAAACCTCTATCCTTGTCTTCAACAAGTTTTTCCTTCTGCGGTTTCGACAGCTCAAACTTCTTCTCTTTTATACTCTCTCTCCATACAATTTTCCCAATAACTCTAGCCATATTATCGTCACTCCGATTGATTAACCCCAATCTGGCTAAGTCTTTCACTTCACATTCCGGCAGTGTATTCAACGACCTTAACATTCTTTTAAAATACTGAACGCCGTCATACCGTTTAATCACAAAGAGCTTCAACTGCTCATCATAGATCCAGCAAATAATCCCTTTCTTCGCTTCAGCATAGCCTTTAATATTGTAACTCTTCTTAAACATTGTAGGGACCGCCGGTTTCTTCGTTTTGACGAACCACTGAGCATAGCCTTCCTTCCACCTAGGCTGCTCTTCCCATTCAGTCTCATCGATTACTGTCTCATTACCCATATCTGCTTTCTCCACACCTGGAATGTCATGCTCCACATTCTCTTCTTCTATTTCACCTTCTTCAACATCTTCTTCAATCACAATCTGAGCACCAATCTTTTCAATCTCTTCGACTGGCAATACATCATCATCAAACAACACATCATCACTAAACATATCATCATCTAATTCTTTCAAAGCATCAATCACATCATCTCCCATTTCTTCATCATCAACCATCACCACTTCATCACCACCAGAACTGCCAGCCGCACCTGCAGACTCCCCCTGAGCTGTGGAAGTCCCAAGAGCTTGAGTAGTTCTTGGCAACTCACCACCTGCACCTTTCGATGCATTGGGATCATCGTCTCTATCATTTCTCTTCTTTGTCCTTAACTCGTCGCCTTTACAGCCGGTCTCCCCCTGAGATGCCAAGAACTCCTTCATAGCATCTATAATTCTCCCATGTTCAACCAGGAGGGACGACTGTAGTTGATTTTCTGCTACTAGGCGTTGAATAGCCTGGGTCTGGACAAGATTCACCCTTGATTGTTCTGCCACGACCCGCTCAAGTGCAGCTATTCTCTCCGAGTCTGAGAGGGTTGCATCGAAATCAAACCTCATGTGAGATGTGTCTTGAGTATACTCAGCAGGGATTTCGAATGAAACCGGGACATCAGAAGCAGCTGTGGATGTAACCGCAGGTGGTATCGTGACCGACAACCCTGCAGTTGCAACGACTGTGGACTCTACAAATTGTGCAACCACCTCTGAAGGAGTAAGCGTTGGAGGTGGTAAAGACACAATCTCCGGAGTCGTCCTCTGGAAAGTAGTAGATGGAATGCCGAAAGCTGATGATGTAGCCACCACGGGAACATCCGCGGCGCTTAAACTTGTGACCTGTAGTGATGTAGGAACAATCGACATACCTGACAGTGCGGGCGGAGCGAAACGTACAACTCTTGAAGTCTCTCCAGCTCCCATACCTGCACCTGTCCTTTCCCGTCTTGAACGTCTAATCAACTTGTGAATATCCTCTTCTTCTTCTGACTCACTATCATCAGCTGTCCTCTTTCTCTTTCCAAACGTCCTCTCTTGAGTCACCAACATCCTTCTCGCCTCATCCATAACGTCATCAAGATCTGAGTCAGCCACCGTCGTAGCTGCTCTAGTAATATGCACAGTCGAGACACGTTCAACTGGGATCTGAACGTTCTCCTCTGGATCCACCCGATCCATATCGAAGAATCCTTGACCTCCGAATTCTGCATCAAGGTCCACTTCCTCCTCCGGTGACACAACAGGAGCAGCAGGTATAGCTTGAGATGCTCCTGCCTGTTGTGGTGCCGGGTCTCTGAACTCATCCCCACGAGCTGGCACATACCCCGGGTTTATTAAGTACCCAAAGAGTGGAGTATGCCTTGGACGCACTTCAGGCTTGCTCCTCGCACTGGATGATCGGCATTGAGCGAAGATACGTTTGCTCACACTCTCCACGTATCGTATTGGACGTCGTTGAGGCAACGTGGGAGCAACATGATTCAAGATCATCTGAATGAATCTTGGATACATGATGAACCTCTCACGGCCCATCGCTCTTCTCTGTCTATCGATCTCGTAAAAGACCATCTGACTAAAGCTATAACGTTTGTTATAAGTCAGAGCAGTCATTGCTGACTGCATGGTCGCACCCATACCATCAGTGCCCGCCTTCCTCCCAGACATGCAGACAATCATTACGTGCATGAGGAAGCGCCACTGATCAAGTAGGAAACCCTTCCTCCGTTGTGTATCGCCCAATGGACCAGAATAGCCCATTCGTAGAAATGCTCCATCGCGGAACGGAGCAACAAACTCTGTAGGGTCATCCCTAGTCTCCTCTCCAAAACGTAAAGCCACCCGTATTAGTTCAGAAGAGAACTGAACTTCTTGATTGTTGACGGTTGCTCGCATAACCGGGGGCTCAACGCGGCAATCGTATTCCACTGTCTGCCAAAAATCCTCAATATTGGGTAAGGAAATCGGCAGAGTCGTAGTGATTGCATGGAATATCCTCGAGCGAAGGAGGAAAGTGATTATCTCGCGGTAATCTTCAACTCCGTTCGCTTCCGGGTCTAAGATGATAAACATATTGTGACCCGGGAAGAATTGCCTCTGATTATCTCCGTCATCTCCTCCAGCACCTCCAGATATAAAAGCATACAACTACATAAAAAGAAAACTTTTAACAATTAAAGTTTAAGGGATCAAATTTCAGTCTTTACAAGGGACTACTACGTTTTAGAAAAGATCCGAACAGGAGTCATACTAAATACGTGACTATCACATAGATCCGTGTTTAGCTGTATTATGACATAAAGAAACAGGTTGTAAGCAGGTAAATAACTTAAGATGGTTTTCATCGTTTCTGTGATACGAGTTAGGTTCAATTATGCCTCAAAATTTAAGTGAGCAACAACTCAGAGATTATGATGCCTCCTATCTATTCTCAAAGCGTATTTGGCTTTCCCCAAGTCACCCCGAATTGACCTCGACCCATAGTGTCTGATTAAGTTTGTAAGTACTCTTCATCTGATTCCCATTCTCTTTCTTACTCCATGATTGAGAAGTCTTGACATTTTCAGCTATAGAATGTTTCAATAACTCCTAATTTTTTTTTTTTATGATAAACATTTACATAGACTTCAGAGTAGTAAACAACTGCAAGTCCCGAATCTGGATCACTGCAGTTTCTTCACACACTATCTTTGCGGGAATCAGAACACTTACGGGCTCGTGTATGACTGGGTAATCGTTTTTCTGCCTATCATTCGGAAAGATATATATGAAGACATGCAAAACTCGTAAGGAGTTTCCACATAAAATCGAGTAGATTTAGTTTGTATCACATCTACTTTTACGCACCATAAAAAGCTACCATGACATACAATGACTGTCCTAAAGTCTTTTAAGCCTAATAACTTCACTAGTTAAGCACACAGAATCAGTATATCTATCATTTTCCAAGGTTGGATCAATTTTCTGTTAAACATAGCAAACGAACTTCTTACGAAGTAGTAGACTTGAAAAATAATTTCATTTCCCTTTAAAAAATTTTAACATTAATCGCCCCGACCAAAACAAAGTCTTCAGGTAAACGGCTATCCCGAAGATCCAATGGATCAGCTGGACCGACCACATACTAGTATGTGTCCTTCTAACTAAGTATGATCGACTAATTTTAAGCGAAAGAATGAAAACTCATCATAAACCGCCCCGGTCACTTTCAGTCATCTGGTTAATGGCTATCCTCAAATTCTACAAGTAGAAAATGAGGACCAAACATATCCTAAGACATGTCCTTCAAACTGAGGTAACCGACATAATTATAAGCGATAATGACGTTTTTTTTTTAAACGAACACAAAAAGCATGGTTACTCGGGATTGATCATCCCATTCAGCTCAATAAGGTTTTGAAATCTTGTTTTGTCAAACGCTTTAGTATAAAGATCAGCGAAATTATCAAGCGTATCCACCTTTTCAAGCACAATCCCGTATAAAATGATGACGTATGTCAATATGTTTAGTTTTACTGTGCTTCACGGGATTGTTAGTTACTGAGATAGCAGCTGTGTTATCAATGCAAATAGGAGTAAGTAAGAAATTCAGACCATAGTCGCGCAACTGTTGTTGAATCCAAAGAACCTGGGAGCAGCAGTTGGATGCTGCCATGTATTCTGCTTCACAGGTTGAAATTGCGACTGAAGTCTGCTTCTTGCATTGCCATGACACCAATCTGCCACCAAGAAATTGACATCCTCCAGTTGTTGACTTCCGACTATGATTGCACCCTCCATAATCAGAATCTGTGTAAGCGACTAGCTCCAAGTCTCCTCCTCTCGGGTACCACAACCCCAGCTTCGGCTTGCCCTTGAGATACCTCAGTATCCTCTTCACACCCTTCAGATGAGATTCTTTTGGGTTTGCCTGAAAGCGTGCACAAAGACAAACAGCAAACATTATATCAGGCCTAGAAGCAGTTAAGTACATTAAAGAACCTATAATAGCCCGATATTGAGTTGGGTCCACATCTGCATCACCGTCTGACTCAGCACCCAATTTGTGATTGACGCAGATTGGAGTGTCGAATGGAGTGCTGTCCTCCATCTTGAAGCGTTTGAGCACATCATGGACATACTTGGTCTGATGAATGAACATCCCATCCTTCTTCTGATCAACCTGCAATCCTAAAAAGAAATTTAGTTCACCCATAGCACTCATTTCAAACCTTTTCTTCATGACAGACTCAAACTCCTGACACATGGAGACTTTTGATGCAGCAAAAATAATGTCATCCACGTAGACTTGCACCAGCAGGAAGTCGCTTCCTTCTCTCTTGAAGAACAACGTGCTATCAATCTTCCCTCTTTCAAACCCATTTTCAAGCAAGTAATCTGATAAAGTTGAGTACCATGCACGAGGTGCCTGATGAAGTCCATACAACGCCTTGCTTAACTTGTACACATGGTCTGGAAAGTCTGGGTCAGGAAAACCCGGAGGTTGCTCAACATACACAACCTCATCAACTTTCCCATTTAGGAATGCACTCTTTACGTCCAACTGAAAAACCTTCATCTTTTTATAAGCAGCAAATGCCAAAAACAATCTAATGGCTTCCAATCTTGCCACAGGAGCGAACACTTCATTATAATCAATCCCCTCTTGTTGATTAAAACCTTTAACAACTAACCTCGCCTTGTTCCTTATAATAATCCCTTTCTCATCTCTCTTGCACTTAAAAACCCATTTTGTGCCTATCGCATGCACATGCTTCGGTTTTTCAACCAAAGTCCAAACTTCCATTTTCTTGAATTGAGCCAACTCTTCTTGCATAGCTTCGACCCACGAGCTGTCCTTGAGAGCCATTTGATAATTCTTCGGTTCAATCTGGCTGATAAAGCAGGTGTACAAGCATTCGTTGATTATGCCTGTCTCCTTGATGCTTGTGTAAACACAGGTGTGCTCATTCAAGCTACGTCTTGTTTGTACACCGGAGGACACATCACCAATCACATTCTCCAAAGGGTGATCTTTATGAATTCTCGTGGTCGGAACAGAACCGACATGCAAATTGTCTTCCAAGTTAGAAGAGAGCTCGTCAATGGTTGTTTCTTGCTGAGAGTGAAACGGATTGAAAAATTCTTCTTCAGTCGAGGCAGCAGGGGTATCGATAGCATTTGATGAGGAAGGTTGACATTTATCGATCAGCTGTCTTTGCAATAGATTTTCTTCCTCATCAAGGATCATCTTCGTAGCAACTCTCTCTTCTTCTTCAGCAATATCCAAATACGGTATGTTAAAAGACTTAAAAAGTTTAACATAGTCGAAAAACTCAGCAGGTCCGTTGCTTGGTTTTGGCGGTTGGTAACTTGTGATATCGGTGTTACACACCACCTCAACCTTGCTGGTCGATGTATTAAAGACACGTCTGTTGGGTGTCCCAACAACATAACCGACTAAGATTCCTTCATCGGCTACTTCACCAAATTTAGAATTTGTCTTTAAAATCGAACAAGGGGACCCGAATGGTTCAAGACCACTCAAGTTGGGCTTCCTCCCATGCATAAGCTCATAACACGTTTTATTAAGTCGTTTAACCGTCAAGACTCTATTGAGGATATAGCAGGCTGTAGCAACAGCTTCAGCCCAGAACACCACATGAAGCTTTGAATCAGCCAGCATAGTTCTGGCTCCTTCAATTAATGTTCTATTCTTCCTTTCAGCCACTCCATTCTGTTGCGGTGTATACGGAGCGCTGTATTGGTGTTCGATCCCTTTCTGAAGGCAGAAGATCTCCATCTCAAAATTCTTGAACTCCGTTCCATTGTCACTCCTGATGAACTTAACCCTTTTATCCATAACGTTCTCAACTTTGGTAATCAAATTCTTCACCATCTGAGCCGTTTCATCTTTTGATTTCAGGAAATATACCCACGAATATCGTGAGTAATCATCAGTGATCACCAAGCAGTAAGAAGTACCTCCTAGACTTTTTGCATTCACAGGACCGAAGAGATCCATGTGAAGCAATTCTAGGGTACTGGCAATTGAATTGACTTTCTTGGTGAGATGGGATTTCTTGTGCTGCTTTCCCTTCTTGAACGCTATACATTTATCTTCAAAACTGAAACTCTTCAAGGGAACGCCCAGCACAAGTCCATTCTTGACAATGTGGTTCATCTTCCGAAGATGAATGTGCCCCATTCTCCTATGCCACAATTCGGACTCCGATTCGCTCGCTTTTGTCATAAGGCATGATTCTTCCGTGGCCATTTCAGTCGACCTCATATCCATAATATACGTATTTCTTTCACGTGGAGCCTTCATCACAATCCACTCCTCTGGTATCTGAAAACCAGGTTGCAACACAATCGCCTCATTCTTTGTAAAATGAACGGTGTACTCCTTATCACAGATCTGCGACACACTCAGCAGATTGTGCTTCAATTCTTCCACAAAGTTAACTTTCTCCAATGTCATCTTTCCGTTCGACACCGTTCCCATTCCTGTAATCTTTCCTCCACTTTCACCTGCAAAGCTCACTCTCCCTCCTTGAACAGGTTTCAAATCGTGTAACAAGTTTTTGTTACCCGTCATGTGCCGGGAACAGCCGCTATCCACAACCCAAAGATTGTTGGCAGCCCTGTTCAACTGTTCCTGCACAATAAAGCAAAAGATTAGAATTTAGGGACCCAAGACCAATTGGTCTTGGATCTATACATCCCAAACTTTGGCTTTCCAAAGTTAGTCTCTGGATAATTCCTGTAAGTCCTATTAGGATATCTCCTTGAAGATTGATTGTGAGACCTTCCAAACCTTTGTGAATTGAAAGAATTATAGCTTGTGGTTTGGTTATTAGCAGTGTAAAACTGAGATTTGTTTCTATGAAAACCTAAATTAGTCACATTTTTGAATTTTGAATGGTTTCATTTTTAGCAGCATGATAATTACTATTAGGCTTATTCTCAGTTTTAGTAGGCCTTACACCTCTGAATCGCTGCTTCAGAGGGCAATCTGCAACTAGGTGCCCTAATTGATTACACCTAAAACAACACCTATGCTCAACCTTTTTATCAACCGGTGTTTTAGATGTCGAGGCTTTATTACCGCCCGTTCGTCTCACATATGGTGGGACGTACGGGTTTAGTGGAGTACTCTTTTTATTCGTCTTATCTTTATCTCCACCATTGGGTAATACCACCTCCTCTTTTGCCTTACCAGACTCGGATGACTTATCCGAATCCGATGAGACTGGACTTGGATCAGAAATTTTAACACTTGAAACAGGCGAACTTGTTTCGCCTCCACTAACATTTGGTTCTTTACAAGTTACTTTAACTGGTACTGTCTGAGCAACCTCAAAGTCAACAGATTTCTGAACACTAGGGTTAAAAGTGTAATTGTGATTATAAGGTGGTGGAACCTCATGATAACCGATTCCTCCTCTCTTAGCAGAGGAACCTTGATCACTAACAAGGTGATCAAGAATAGCAGAGGAATTTCTAAACTGCTCTAGTTTTCTATTCAGTTCCACCACTTTTACCTGGTGATCAGCAATCTGTTTTTCTCTATCAGCAATTAGTTTGGTTTTTTCTTCCAAAACTTCATAGCTTAAATCAATCACTTCAATTTTTTCAGCAAGTTTTGTTTTTAGACTTTTAACATCTTTTTCACTGGCTTTTATTTTGACTTTATAGCTATTTTCTCTTGCTTTTGTAAAATGATGATCTTCTTTTAGGGTTTTAAATTCAGCATCCAACCTAACATACTGATCGGTTATAGTTGCTAATTGCTCAGACAAGTTTTCACATTTAGAACATGTAGGTTTAGAACATACCTCGGAGAGCTGGTCTTTAACATCTGCCATGAAAGCTTTTTCTTCTCCGGTAACCTTCTCATTTCCTTCAGTTTCAACCTTCGCCAAATTGGCCTGTTCGAAAGTTTCTTCAGAATGCAAGTTCCAGTTGTATTCACCATCTCCTCTGGAAATCATTGCACTATAATCTTTATAACCCCCACTTTGCTGTGTAGACCTGCCCTGACTTCGTTCCACACGCTCATTCCTGCATTCCTTTGCAAAGTGGCCGTTTTGCTGACAGTTGTAGCATCTCACCTTCGTCTTGTCAAACCCTGGCTTTCCACCGACAAACTTTCTTCCGGTCTTTCTCATAAACCGCTTCACTCTTCTTACGATCATAGCCATCTGCCATTGCAAATCCATTTCCTCCAGATCATCAGCATCAATCTGGTCATAGTCTTCATCCAACACAGCTGGATCAACAATCTTCCCTTGAATGTAGTTCTCATAGGAAGCAATAAAAGAAGCATAGAGACCAAACTGCTCTTCAGCAGACTTGACACTCATAGGCATCTTGGAGTAGTTGTTGCTGGGAATACTTGGAGAGTAACTACTCTTGCTTACCTGGGGTTGAGAACCACTCGATCCACCTGCTACATAGCAGACATCACCATTTGTGTTGACTGACACATGACCCTCATGTGATGAGTTTGCGTCCGACTCTCCCTTCGAGTAGTAGGAAGCAGATTCAGTCTTCGATCTTGAGCTAGTGTTGACTTTAGCTCCATACATACCTGGATCTTGAACCTGATCCATAGGTGTCTCCTTTCTGACCATATTAAGCTCAAAGGTTCGGAGCTTGTTAACTGCCATTTCTAGATCATATGTGGGAAAGTCTTTGTCTTCCCTCATCAGCACAGTGTACATCTCCCATTTTGGTGGGAGAGCATCTAGAAGCTTCTCAACTATTTCTTCTTCTCGGTAGGAAATTGAATAGTTGCTCAATTCAGTCATTAGATGGTAATATCGAGTGATAATATCATCTAAAGATTCATTCTTCAAATACTTGAAGACTGAGAACTGGGTTTTGAGCAATTTTATCTTTGAAGCACGGATTCCTACATTCCCTTCAAATCTGTTCTCAAGAGCTTCCCAAAGCTCTCTTGCTGACGTGTACTTTCTAAACGTATGAAGGATCTCTTGTGGAAGAGCCATAGTAATAGCAGCATGAGCCTTGCTCTCGGCCTCATACATCTTTTTCTCTTCTTCTTCCATTTTGCTATACTTTTTGATTTGATCACGACCTTCATACTCCATAACTGGTGGAATATAACCATCCTGGATGCATACCCACATCTTCGCATCCTGGTATTTGACGTATTGTATGAACCGATCCTTCCATGCAACGAAATCGGTTCCCTTCATCAATCTTGGGGCCTTAGTAGCTGACCCTGCTTCAACTTCCATCTTCACTAACTCAGAGATGTTAATCGACGACATCTTTCCCGAAAAGTAAGAAACCCGGAAAAAAAATCAAAAAAAAATTTTCTGAAAAGTACTGTAGGCGAAGTTACGGATAACTTCGCTTAAGCCTTAACTTCGCCGCAGATTAACTTCGCTGAAGAACTTCGCAGATGATTAACTTCGCTTAAGGTAAGCGAACTTAGGAGGTAGGCGGAGTTGTAGAGAACTTCGCTGAGTTAGGCGAACTTGAGAAGGTAGGCGAAGTTGTGGATAACTTCGCTTAACCTTATATCTTCGCCGAAACCCTACGTATCCTGACGGCAACTTCGCCTGATGAACACGGACGTTTTTGCAGATCTGAAATCTGGATTTTACGAGGTTTTTGATGGTGCAAAGGCTTGAATACGATGGTAGGAGGTAAGATTGACTCAAAAACACAGAAAACACGTCCCGCGAATAGTCGAAACGGGACGATTTCTATACCCGCGTGAATATCCCGAACCACACAATCGAGCAAAAGCTCTGATACCAATTGTAGGTTCCCTGGACGGATCGCACGAGATATCTCGATCAACTCAGGTGCGGAATCCCTGCGTAGATCGTTACGAGTATAGAACACGAATCACACGAACACACGAAACGAACACACGTTATATAATAACTCAAACACGTGATACGATATCACTATTACAGACTCTCGTCCTCACGTTACAATGAACTTGATTAACTACTGAAACGAACAACTAACTGGGACTTCACACCAAGCCGTAAGCTAGGTATATAAATACACGACAACTTCGCCTGGCATGTTCAGGCGAAGTTGTCCATAACTTCGCTTGACTAACAAGTTCTCCTGTTAAGCGAACTTGTCAGTAACTTTGCTTAAACATACAAAACATAATTAAACATTACATACTCGATTACAGACACTAGACTATGAACTACTGACATTATGCACCAACAAGTAATGAAGAAGTTCTGTGCTGACGCCGAGGTTGAAAGGGCGGAGATGAAGTTCCTAAACTTGAAATCTGGGACGATGACACATCGTGAGTACACTACAGAGTTCAATCGAATGTCGAGGTTGGTACCCGATATGGTCAGCACTGAGGCTAAGAGAATCAAGTGTTATGTGAGAGGATTACCACAGAGAGTCCGCATGTTAGTCAGGACAAGTAAACCTGCTACTTTCGATTCTGCTGTCTAACTCGCAGAGATGGTCTATGCAGACCTGGCTGCGGATGATGTGGTGGTGGGAGACGAGAAGAAAGAGAAGAAATGGGCCGATCCTGCTAAACGACCCGGTACTCAGTTATGGAACCCCAAAGATAAGAAGCAGAGAGTGTGGGAGAAGAGATCGTGTAAGACCTGCGGAAAGATGCATGGTGGTGAGTGCAAGTAGGGTAAAAGTTCTGGTGTTTGTCTCAAATGTGGAAAGGCTCATGGTGGGGAATGCCGGATGGGGTCTAATGTGTGTTATAAGTGTGGGAAGGTAGGGCATTATGCCAATGAGTGCAGTGCAAAGCCAGCATGTTACAAATGTGGCAAGACAGGCCACATGGCGAGAGAGTGCACAGATGGTGAAGCTGGAGGTAGTGGAAGGAAGGATGCCGATCAAGCTAGGCCAAGAACTAGAGCCTACATGCTGACCCAAGAACAAGCCAAGCAGATTCCGGATGTCGTCACAGGTACGTTTCTAGTGAACGGTGTTTCCGCTTCTGTATTATTTGATTCGGGCGCAAACAAAAGTTTCGTAGCCACACCATTTAGTAAACTAGCTAAAATGAAATGTTGCCGAGTGTCTGAAACTTTTGTAGTAGAAACCGCCAGTGACACTTCGGTTAAAATAACAAAAATGGTTAAGAACTGTAAGATAGAATTGGAAGGACATGAGTTCCCGGTTACCTTGTACGTTATGACCTTGGGAGGTTCGATGTGGTTTTGGGTATGGACTGGTTGTCTGAGTTTGAGGCTCAGATAGTATGTAAGAGTAGGATGATAAGGTTAAAGTCATTGGATGGTAGTGCGGTAACGGTTTATGGTGATAAGGAAAGTTCTGGGCTTAATGTCATTTCGATGATAAAAGCCGAGGGTTTGCTAAAGCGAGGGTGTCGTGCCTACCTGGCGTATGTCGTCAACGCTGCGGCCGAGACGAAAGAAATGAAAGATGTTCCTATTGTACGCGACTACCCAGAAGTATTCCCTGAGGATCTTCCGGGGTTGCCGCCGGAGCGAGAGATTGAATTTCAGATAGATTTAATACCAGGAGCCCAACCTGTCGCGAAAGCGCCTTACCGTCTAGCACCGTCCGAGATGAAAGAATTGATGTCACAACTGCAAGAACTCCTCGACAAAGGTTTCATAAGACCGAGTGTTTCCCCGTGGGGCGCACCAGTGTTGTTCGTGAAAAAGAAGGATGGAAGTATGAGAATGTGCATAGACTATCGTGAGTTGAATAAGCTTACGGTAAAGAATAGATATCCGTTGCCAAGGATTGATGATCTGTTTGACCAACTTCAAGGTTCAAGTTGGTTCTCACGAATAGATCTCAGATCAGGCTACCATCATCTGAAGGTGAAGGAGGCAGACATCCCTAAGACAGCGTTCCGAACGCGGTATGGACACTACGAGTTCCTCGTAATGTCATTCGGTCTAACAAATGCTCCTGCAGCATTTATGGACATGATGAATAGGGTGTGTCGGCCGATGTTGGATAAGTCGGTTATCGTCTTCATTGACGATATATTGATTTATTCAAAGAACGAGTCTGACCATGCTGAGCATCTGAGAGAGGTATTGGAGACTCTGAAGAAAGAGAAGTTGTATGCCAGGTTTTCGAAGTGCGCGTTCTGGTTAAGAGAAGTGCAATTTTTAGGTCACGTGATTAATCCGGAAGGGATTACCGTGGACCCAGCTAAGATTGAAGCGATAACGAATTGGAAGACTCCGCAGAACCCGACTGATATACGAAGCTTCCTAGGGTTAGCTGGCTACTATAGGAGATTCATCGAAGGTTTCTCCAAGATAGCCGCACCGCTGACCGGTATGACCCGAAAGTCGATAGTATTCAGTTGGGGAAAGTTTCAGGAAGAAGCCTTTGAAAAATTGAAGAAGAGACTCACGCAAGCTCCAATCCTTACTCTACCCGATGGTGACGAGGATTTCGTTGTTTGTGCTGATGCTTCGCATCAAGGATTAGGTTGCGTGTTGATGCAACGAGGGAAGGTGATAGCTTACGCGTCTAGACAGTTGAAGGTCCATGAAAGTACTTATCCGACGCACGATTTGGAGTTAGCAGCTGTAGTGCATGCTCTTAAGATATGGAGGCATTATCTGTACGGTACTAAGTGCACTATCTATACAGATCATAAGAGTTTAAAGTACTTCTTCGAGCAGAAAGAACTGAACATGAGGCAGAGAAGATGGTTAGAATTGATAAAGGATTACGACTGTGAGATTAAGTATTACCCCGGTAAAGCTAACGTGGTCGCTGATGCGCTAAGTCGTAAGAATGAGGAAGTCCTTGCAGCAGTGAAGTCATACAAGTTGATCATGAACTCAAGTCTTTTTGAAGAAATCATCAAAGTGCAGTCAGAAGTGTTAGTAGACGAAGGGTTAGTAAAGAAAGAAAGGATTTATGGCCAGCAAGATGGGTTGATGGAAAACACTCATGGAGTTAAAACTAGGTTCGACCGTATGTGGATCCCACGCCATGGTGATCTTAGAAGTCGAATCTTAAATGAAGCTCATAAGTCAAGGTACTCAATCCATCCTGGAGCTACAAAGATGTACCAAGACTTGAAAAGAGATTACTGGTGGCCAGGAATGAAGAACGATGTAGTGGATTATGTTGGTAAGTGCTTAACTTGCTTACAAGTCAAAGCCGAACACCAAAAGCCTTATGGGAAAATGCAACCGCTAGAGATACCTGAGTGGAAATGGGAACACATCACCATGGACTTCATAACTAAGCTACCTCGTACAGCTAAGCAACATGATACCATCTGGGTGATTGTGGACCGTTTGACCAAGAGTGCTCACTTTCTGCCCATACGAGAGGCCATCTCGTCAGAAACGTTAGCAAGCTTGTTCATCAAGGAAGTTGTAACCAAGCATGGAGTACCGTTATCAATCGTGTCTGATAGGGATACACGGTTTACTTCGAGGTTCTGGAAGAAATTCCATGAAGCTATGGGGACGAGGTTGAACATCGGTACGGCGTATCATCCTCAAACCGATGGACAGTCTGAAAGGACGATCCAAACCCTTGAGGATATGCTACGTGCTTGTGTCTTAGATTTTGGTGGAAGTTGGGATGATCATCTGCATCTGGCAGAGTTCTCCTATAACAACAGTTACCATTCAAGTATTGGTATGCCACCGTTTGAGATGCTTTATGGTAGACGATGTAGAACCCCGGTGTGTTGGGGTGAGATTGGTCAGAAAGAATTGGGAAGTCTAGAAGTGGTTCAAGAAACGTCTTCAAAGTTCGATCAGATCAAAGCAAGAATGAAAGCAGCGCAAGACAGACAAAAGTCTTATGCGGATAAGCGGCGACGACCAATTGAGTTTAACGTTGGTGACAATGTGATGCTCAAGGTCTCGCCTTGGAAGGGGATTATCCGTTTTAGGAAAAGAGGAAAGTTGAGTCCGAGGTACATTGGACCGTTCAGGATTGTAAATCGTGTGGGTGAAGTAGCTTATAAACTGGATTTACCCGATGAGTTAGAAGGAATTCATTCAACCTTCCATGTTTCTCATCTGAGGAAGTGTCTAGCTGATGACACGTCTCACGTGCCATTAATGGACATCGAGGTTGATGAACAATTGAACTACATCGAGCAACCGATAGAGATCGTTGATCGTAAGGAGAAGCAGCTTTGTCACAAGACTATACCTTTGGTAAAAGTGATATGGAAACACCGCAAAGGATCGGATGCTACTTGGGAAGCCGAGGATGAGATGCGCAAGTTTTACCCTAGTTTGTTTATGTAATAGTTAGGTTTCGGGGACGAAACCTCTTTAAGGGGGGAAGACTTGTAACATCCTAAAAATTTTAATGATGAATAAAGGAAGTTATGTTTAGTGATTTTGCGTAATTAATTAATATCGGGTAGGGAGCGGGTCTTGGACGTGGATTAATTGAGATGGGTTAAATGAGAATGGGATTTCAGGGATATAAATACCCCCAAAATCCCAAAATATCTTCATTTTCACCAAACTCCCTAACACCCCAAAACACACACACACACCACACGCATACCGCCGCCGGCCGGCCGAGCCAAGGGAAGAGTCGGGCAGGTCCGAGAGAGAGCGATTAGTGTACTAGCAAGTAAACGAGATCCAAACAAGCCCAAAAAGGTATGATTCTTGATCTTTGAAGTTTAAAGATCCAAGATTTTTAGTGTATAAGCGACCGAAAATGGTCGGGAAGCGTAGTGGGTGATATTGAACCATAGCAAGGGTGTTAAAATCGCTCAAAATGCTGGAAAGAAACCGAACAGCGGCTGTCTGGGCAACTTCGCCTGCATCTGGGCAACTTCGCCTTCAAAGCGATGAACTTCGCCTGCAAGCTAAGTTTGCCTGATGAACTTCGCCTGCAAGCTAAGTTCGCCTGATGACAACTTCGCCTGAGGCCAAGTTCGCCTAATTGATAACTTCGCTTACGGCCAAGTTCGCCTGATGACAACTTTGCCTAAAGCCAAGTTTGCCTGATGACAACTTCGCCTAAAGCTAAGTTCGCCTAAGGTTTAACTTCGCCTAAAGCTAAGTTCGCCTAAGGTTTAACTTCGCCTAAAGCCAAGTTCGATTAGGAAGTAAACTAAAAATCTAATGAAAAATGTGTTAAGACAGTTAATGGAAATAAAATTTTTCCAAGCTGACCTGGCAGTTCGACCCCAGCCAGGGGCTCTGCCCCTTGGACCCTGCTAGGGGCTGCCGCCCCTAGACCCCGCTGCCAGGGGCGCTGCCCCCGGACCCCCGTTTGTTGTGGGTCATATAAAGATAGAAATACATTATGAGAAGTGATAGTTAATTGATACGTATACTTGTTATACAGTCAGCCGTGCACAACTGAAGAAAGGAATTACGATTAACGGTGAACGTAACCGTGTTCAGGTGAGTTTCTAGCCCCATTCCTTGTTATTGTTTCGGGGCTGTGTGCATACTTGATGTGTTGTTAATACATTTAACCTAAGTGATAAGTGTATGCCCTATGTGATATATGTGTTATGTAAGAATGATTGCTTGATGGTACGTGAACGATCTTCGGATATTGCACGTACTGTCAGGTTGTAATGCTATGTATAAGGTAAGTATAATATGAATGCTTATGCGTATGAACGTGATAGAGATAATAAAAGAAGGAAATAATGATGTATGGTCGTATGGTTACGAAAAGGGGTACCGAGCCCTAATAATACTCGAGGTATGATGTATGGTTGTATGGCTACGAAAAGGGTACCGAGCCCTAAAAATACTCGGGGTATAATGTATAGTAACGAAGAGGGAATCGAACCCTACTAATATTCGAAAACTAGGGACCAGACCCTTATAATATCTGTGATGTTAAGGACCAGACTCTTATAATATCTGTGATATTAGGGAATCGAACCCTTCTAATATTCGAAAACTAGGGACCAGACCCTTATAATATCTGTGATGTTAGGGACCAGACCCTTATAATATCTGTGATATTAGGGAATCGAACCCTTCTAATATTCGAAACTAGGGACCAGACCCTTATAATATCTGTGATGGTAGGGACCAGACCCTTATAATATCTATGATGTTAGGGAATCGAACCCTTCTAATATTCGAAAACTAGGGACCAGACCCTTATAATATCTGTGAGGTTATAGGGCGAAAGGCTCTTTAAAACGTATGATTATGTATGTAAAGAAAGTATGAAGGTAACAATGAAAGTAAAAGCACTTAAGTGTGTATGAAAGAAAGTTAAGAGGTTAAGTATGAAATGTAAAGAATGTATTGTATGATTATGTGATTAACTAGAACTCACTCAGCGTAGCTGACTTTTAGTATGCACGCAGGTGAGTAGGATGAGACAGCTGGCTTGAGCGGGGACACATGGCAGAAGAATAAGAGCCTGGCATCTGAAGACTTACGATGTTTTAATTTTAATGTTTTAATGTGAAAGACGAAGGATGTTTTGAGACAAGTTATGAAATATTGTAATGTTTTATGAAAGTTTTATATTCCGCGTAAATGTTTTAATTAACTCTGATATTTAGAACTGTGTTTATGAGTAAATCCAACACGAAAGTAGGGTTACCAGTAACGGGGACTTACAAA